>NC_140461.1:21220314-21400314 GCF_051167445.1 Perissodus microlepis
CTAATTTACCAACAGGAACTAATGTGACCTGACAATGTCCTAACTCCCCCTGCATTGTTCAATAAATAGGTTATGAGCAGATCCTTGTGCTGATTTTCCCTTTGTGTGCCGCAATACACACAATCTAGAGAAAAGTAGGTAAGACTGAGGCATCTGTCAGAGACTAAAGCAAGAAAACATACAGGTAGAACAAGCAGGGGGAAAAAAAAGGAAAGTCAAACTGGAGCACAACTTACAGTAGTTCACTCCAAGCTTGGACTGCTGCCAGCAGTTTTACAGGATGTTTCTGTCTTATCAAGGGGACTCTGCTGTTTTATGTGAAGTTTTCATACTGTTTACCACCACTGTCATTGGAGCAGTTCCCCAGGAGATTTGTAGTGGCATGTGGATGAGAGGAGCAATATTTCACATAGTGTTGTGTCGAAGTAGGAATGTCGCTAAGTTCCATCTCTTCCTGCTTCTTCTGCTATGATGGAAATGGAGGTAGACTAGATGTTTTTTAAATCTTTTTAGACAGTGAGTGTACATGCGACTCAATGACTCGATCCTGGTAGAATAATCTAGACAAACTCTGAGGCTTCAGGCCAGTAAAGCAGAGTCTGACCAACCTTTCTGTGGAACCGGGCTTCATGAAGCTCCTTTTCCTGATCTGCCTGTCCTCAATCCTCAATATCTCCAGGGAATAAGTGAGTCAATTATTAATGGAAGAAACCCACTTCCTATTAAAGTATTATTACAAGCAGAATGAACCCCTAACGTCAACATACTAATGAACATACTGTTCATACTGTTATAAAGTCTAAGAGATGCAGATTTTACCAGATATGAAGTGTCCAATGATGTTTCATTAAAATACTAAATTGTATCATCTTGCAGTCTTTTATTACTTCTAAATTGCTCATATGTTGCCTATTTGGAAACACAGTATAAAAGACAGAGTCTGTATAATTCTAAGGAAACTTGAAAGTAAATATTTGGTACACTGCCTAAACTGGCTCAGGCAAACTTTGCTCTTCTTTGGATGTTGAGTGCCTCATTCAACATGATTCACACTTCTTCAATAACGTTAAGGTCCACACTCTGGGGAGGCCAATCTGTGACTGATAGTGTTCTATTGTGTGTTTGCCTATCTGCATACGCACCGACAGTGTGTTTAAAATCATTGTCATGCTGAGAAACAAATCTTTTGCCAATCAGATGCTTTCCAGACAGCACTGCATGTTGAGTCAAAATCTGATAATTCCCAACACCAAATGCAACCCCAAACTATGACAGAGCCTCCGCTCATGCCTCTTTTCAGACCTCATCCATACATACTGATAACGATTTGAAGGATTGGTGGAGTCATCTTTTCATCAGACCTGTTGCTACTGATTTTCAGAACAGTTCTTGTGTAATTTGGCATACATCAGCCTTTTCTCACTATTTCCCTTCCTTAAGAATGGCTTCTTGACAGCTATCCTTCCACTGAGACCATTACCGATGGTGCTTCAGTGAACAGTAGATGGATCAGCGGAAGAGCCATATATATCTGATCTTTGCTCAGTTTTTTTGTTCTGTTCCTTAAGGACTTCTAATGGCTTCGGGAACTGCCCATCTGCTGTAGATAGTTTTGTAGGCCTGTCGCTTTTTCTTCTGTCCTCTATTCGTCCAGTTTTCTCAGATTTTTGTAAGGACACACTCCACACTGTGCAGAAATATGACAGGTTTTTGGCTAATTTATCTTTAAGCACCTTGTTGGTGCAAAAAAACAACGTTATGCCTTCAAACTGTTGGACATTTTTCATAAATTCAACAAACACACAGAAAACAAAGTGCAAAAACCCAGGAAAGACACAGTTTAAAGTTGTCATAACACTGATTCATCCATTGAGTTAGTCATTCACAGGTCAGTGTTAAGTGACTAACCAACAAAAATAAAAACATGAAAAATGACAGGTAGAATGAGAGTCTGGCTCCTTGGAAGTAAAATATAATTGAAATTACTTTTGTACGAGACTATCTTTACTATTATTTTCTACCTTTTACTGATTTTAGCTGTGGTGCTGCATCCACTTTGCTTTGAGTGCAATGTTTCCCTCAGCTCAGTTCAACACTTCACACAGACAGTGACTGGCATATGTATGAATTGTGTCAGTGTCTTTTATAGTAATAAAAATAATTACACTTAGTGTATATGCTATGACTTTGACTTTTCTTAACTTGTGTTTTCCCTTGCGTGGCATCTTTGGAATGCTGTTGTAGAGCAGACATAAAACAGGTGTTATTCTTACTTTTATGAGCTTAAAGAGATCAGAAGTGGCATTTTGTTACTGTTGAAAATATGCAAGTGAGGCATCCATAGCGTTAAAGCCCCTTTGATGGTATACAAATCCGTGTCTCAGCAGGACTGAACAAGGGATGATGGAGAGTTTTAAGAAGTGAATGACAGTGGAGGATGCATATGAATCACTTTAATCAGTTTTATATTGCTTTAACAGATGCTTGTGCTCCGCCATGGTGCTGTTACAGTGGAATATTTGGTATGCACAATCATCTTACACCAGACAGCTTAAATACAACCAGACACCTGCTGCCTTGAATTGTGTAGCTTTAATGCCTTGCTTGATTTACACAATGGCATAAAAGGAAATAAATCCGACTATCGTGCCATGACAATATAGTAATGTTGCCGCCTAGTAAATCCCTCCTTTCAATCAACAGTTCTCAACAATTCAGTGAGCACACAGTCAGGAGTTTGCTTTTATGGTGTCAATGGCATTGAGAGAAACAGCCCAGGTGGGCCGGAATAACTCGCTGTTATAATACAGCCAGCATTAGCATAACAGATTGATGAGTCAGATTCATGGCTCCTGACGTGATATGAATATGATCAAAGCGAGATGTGAGTGTTGTGTCATTGCCATAGATTCCATTATGGAGTTACTATGGAGTACATTCAGTTTATTCAAATACGACAGTGCCCATCCTTTTGTGTTCTGACAATGACTGCTGGTTATGTTGCTAATAAACAAAAAACTGAAAATCAACCAATTTTAATCTTCTTGTTAGTGGAGAATAGACACTCGCACTCCCCTGCTGTGGCACGTTTCAAGGAGAGTAACACTAAAGACTCCCATCTCAGGTTCGTAAACTAACTTATATATTTAAGCGAGCGTCATATACATCATTCACTTAAAAAAAGGTAGGCCAGCTCACCTGTCTTGTAGTGTGTAATCTATGTTTTCAGGGGAAATCTGTCCAGTCACAGGATGCCGAAATGATGTGGCCCTCAGGTTGTGGCTGCAGGACAGAGGGAGAGACAACACCAAGAGAAATAAGAAAAGGAGTATCAAGTCATTAATCATATTCCTTCTGGATCAACTCCCTGCACACCTGTGTTTCTATACTCCTAGCTGTCTGTTGGATGAGGGTAAAAATATCACATAAAGTTCATAAGCTTACAGTGATGATTCAGTCAACAGCAAAAAAATAATCTTCGGTAGCCCTGCAGCCAGCCAAGGCTCATATTCCTTTACACAGAGTGTAGGGCTCAGCATTCCCTGTAAGCCAGCCCACCAAGCTTTATTGATTTCAATTAGATGGGCCATTCATTGCTTTAACTAGAGCATAAACACATGTTACTGTCACATGAAAGAATAGCAAACAGCAGCTACTGGTGACGAGAGGGCTGAATAGCATGACACGACAAGTTTCTATTTGTTGTCTGTTGTATAATTACACGTGACTAAACAATGATGGTAATAATCACTTTTTACACCAAAATAAAATATTTTTCAAATCCTCCTTGAATACAAACTCAACAAACTGTGTCAAACTAAGCCTAAACAAATATAATGCCACGCAGCAGGCCCTGAAACCTGTTTCCAGCAGGTTTACTCAATGGATGATTTCATTCTTACAAGCTTTAAAGTCTGATTGCCCATCCTTATAAACTAATAATTGGGGTATTTTTAGTTTCACTCATTCACTGGATTTATCTAAAGTACCTCACATTTGTTGCCTATCCAGGACAGGTTGCCACTGCTCATTATCATTATTACTCTTTTCCGTTGAACTTTTTCCTTATTTTTTTAACAATTTTATGTTGGAATATTACAAAACAAATGTCGGTGAGCAATTTGCATTGCATTTGATATATTGCTATCATAGATGCAATTTCAGGTTTGAAGTCTCGACTCAGGCAACTTAAAGAAATGGTTTCATTCAAGCAAAAGACAAAAAGGCTGGGAGCAATGATGGGTTAAACAAACAAATAATCCTTTTAAGTTGATACTTTTTACTAGTGATTTATTAAATTCTTCTCTCACTGTCTCTCTTTTGTTTCCTTTAATCGTCACCGTCATCGTTTACAGCATATTTCACCACTGAAGCTGAAAAATACTGTGCGCTCACAGGGTAAATACTGCTATGCAGAAGCTAAACACTTTCATAAGCACCCGCACAGGCACGGATAAACACATTGCTGAGATAAAAAAATGTTTACACTATGTTCACTTAAAGTGTGCTAGGAGTAAATAAATGATTATAGTGCAGTGGGAGGTGGGGTGGGGGGTGAATGCTCTGAAGGAAAGCTGCTAAGTTTCAGTACCATACAGACGCAGAATGATAGAAACAGAAAGTGGTTCTTCACTGCATCACCATGCAGCAAAGGGAGGAGGAAACAAACAGAGCAGGCTGGAAAGATTTATGAGTCGACATTTCAGCAAAGTTCACAGGAAAAAAAATCCAATTCTGCAGATGTAAAAACATAACTTCAAGTATAAACGGTATATAAAATACATGTTTACGATCACGTGTATCCTGCATTGAATTCAGCATTTAAATATCCATAGATAAACAAAAACTTGCACACCCATGCATTCGCACACGCAGAGATTTGACCACTCATAATTTGCTGAGCTGAACTGGGCACATACAGGCAGCAGCACTGCACCAGGCTCCCCTGTTAATTAGGAATCTGCATTCTTTGAGGCTTTTGTTTTAGCCGCATTACTTCTGAACTATTTGTCACGGAATTTGAAGCATCCCCAGCTAATGTACCAACAATGCAGCACACTGGGCCCATTTGGTTGGAGAAAATTAGCTTCCTTGAAAGCTTGTGACAATGCTTTTTTTTTTTTAAAGGACGGGGGAATAAACGTCCTGTATGTGAGCTACCGAACAGCCATCTAAATTATGTAGTGGGGAAGCACCGAAGGTTTCATTTAGTTGCACGATTTGTTTAAAAGAGTTTTGTAAGTCAACACAAAGAGCAAAACAAAACTTTAAAAAGATGACAGTGTTTTCAGTCATCCTGCAGTTGTTTCTGTCTGCTATGAAGTCAAATGTTGCAATATAGCAATGAGGGACGCATCATCTGATAACTATGCAGTATATATTATCCTGACAGGAGTTCAAGGCTTGCATATTTCAGCATTCAAAACCATCGGGTCAAGAGTTTTACCAGATAAAGCAAAGAATGATTGATGTTTCTCCTTGCAGTGAACTTCAAGAAGGCATGTCTCATTGCGTCAGTTTAAGCTGAGCCACAAAAAAGGGGGCTGTAAGTAAAAATACTGGTTTAGTTTGCCCAAATGCAAACACCCTTACACCATCAAATGGAGCTTTTTATATGAACTGAAATGAGTTTGATATACAGTTGCCAAACTCTGAACACCAAATGACAGTCTGTTTTTTTTTTTCATGTGAACCAAAAACCTTCCCTGAGAAATTTGTGCAGAAACAGCAGCACTGCGACTCAGTTCCTACGAGCATGCTCTGTCTCTCTTTGCTGCAACAACTGGATTCAGCCCTGGCACGCTATGCAATATTTTGCAGCAAAACAAGACGCTCAGCCTAATCCCTGTCCAATACATGGGTTAGGTCCAGACAGAAGGGTACCAAGGGCAAGGCGCTGTGGACGGAGCACCTAAGACTCTCTCACACCAACAGAAACACCTTGAGGTTTCTAACTAATCCAGTTTTTCTGTAAGAAATTAATCACACTACGAGAATACAATGAAAACTCCTTGTACAATCGTTACAGAACTTTTTCAAGAACAACAAACTCCAGTGGGAAAAAGAAAACTGTTCCCACTATGAGAACATATCTCTCTACCACTATATACTGCTATATAATACACATAATGGCAACAGTCTGACCTGTTTTGAGATCATGCATCATCATGAAGCCGCTGGACTTGCCGTGGTGCCAGGTTATCCTCTCGGCACTGTGTCAGGTGGAAGATGCAGAGGGTCTCTCATAGAGGCTGACATCCACAAAGAGCAGAGTAAAGTGGAGCCAGCAGGATATAGGCTGAAGGGGGAGCTCTCCATCTCCACTTTGTCCTGCTTAAGCGTGCTATCTGAGTTTCAGCCCACACTTACTGAGTGGATGGTAGAGAGCTATCTCCCTCCCATCAGGGGAATGCCTCAGTTACTTATCAGATCTTCCTCCCTTTCCATTTTCTCTTCGCTCCTCTCTCTGTTTCTCTTTCCCTATTTCCTGGAATTGAGCTTTCTGCTTCCATAAATCTCTTTCAGGGAAATATATGCAGCAGCCCTATACCTATGGCTGCTATTAAACTGAGAATAATTTATCTTTGACATCAATTCAGTCTTTTTGTTTTGTTTTGGACATGGCAGAGTTTTTGCTACTGCAGCCTAATCATTTCTTAAATAATGCGTTATTCATTTATTTTAGTAAATGATTGTCAGGTTCATACATTACTGATATGCCCTAAGTAACAACACTGCAAGTAGAGACACCAAAAGGACTTGACAGCAATTTTCTCACAGATCACAAGCTTTGATTGGCCAGGTTATTCCTGTTCTTTCATACTAATGGTTTCTTCCATTTCCAAGTTCAAGAACTGGAAAGGAAAATGTAAATAAAAACAGAATCCAACAATTTACAAGTCTCATCAACCCATATTTAATTCAAAACACAAGTTAAAAAACCCCAAATGTTTAAACTGCACCACGTCTTCTAAAACCTGTATATACCTTTTAGCATTGATGGTGGCTTTCCAGATGTGCATGCTGCCAATCTCAGAGGCACCAGTGAACCCCTTTACCATCAGAGATGCAGGCTTTTAAACTGAGCGCTGATACCAAACCTGATGGTTCCTTCTCTTTAGTACAGAGGAAACAGTGTTAGTTGAAAAATGTTCCTCCAGCTTTTACAGCCTTCTTTACATGTGTGGTTGCTTATAATAACATTTCTCAGTTCGAACATATGAGATGTTTCCTGTTCTATTGTGAATAAAATCTAGGTTTATGAGATTTACACATGATTGCATTATTGTTTTATTTACACTTTTTCAGAACCGTTGTTTACACATTTAAAGTTCATATAATAAACTGTACGCAGTGAAGTCAGCTAAACATGCTCACAGCCACCACAGCAACAACATCAGTTTTGGAAAACATCTGTTGTGCAGTCAGTGAACTGCTTTAAGCTGGGACTGTTAAAATAACTATGATGACATTGACAAAAAGCACGAGAAAAACTAGAGTGTTTAAACTGGGGTTAAACCTCAGAGTGTCTCCTTTTGACGCTGGTTTAACAGCAGTATTGATCTATGCTAAGAGGGAATTAAAAAGTAATCAGGTAACCCAAGGGAGCCGGTGGTACCAAAATACTGTAGGCCTATGAAAAATATTAAATCCAACAGACAACCAAGGATTATTGAAGTTAATAAAAATGTCATGTTTCGGCTGTGTGCAGGCAGGAGAAGGACCCAAACGCAAAACTCACCACGCAGGAATTAAACTCAAAAAGCTGCTTTATTGCAGAATGGCACAAAAAATATAACTAAACTAAACTGGGACCTGGATAAACTGACATACAGGGAAACACAGCCATGAGTGAGACTACGACACTGACAAAGAGAAACACAGGGCTTAAATATACTGAGGGATAACGAGGGAATGAGACACAGAAGGAGAGCACAGCCGGGAGTAATCAGGCTGGACGAGACAAGGGAAGCAAAACTAGAAACACTGACATGAGACACGGACCTTCAAAGTAAAACAGGAAACACACTGACTGAACTCTAGACATGTAAACTTAACAGCAACTGGAGAGACAGAACATAGGAACCTGAAACATGGTTTCAGCCACAGTAGACACAACATGGACCACAGGGAAGCCATATTACAAAACCTAAGAAATAAACCTATGATAACCATAACTGAAACCTAGGGAAATAACAAACACAGTACAGCAAAGGACTCAAAACATAAACCATAATATAAAAAAAACACAAGAACTCAAAAAGCTGGGTCAGAAAGACCCAGAACCGTGACAAAAAAAGACTTCAATTTGCTTTTTCCTGTACAGTTTTAAATTTTTAAACACAAATAGCAACTGACAAAACTGCAATGTGATACATTAAACAATAAGCTAGAGAAACAACGGCTATAATGGTTAACTGTATGAACACAGGCAAGAAGAATCTCTTTCATTTCCACATAGCACCCAATAATAAGTGTCACAACAGGTGTCTAAAAATTCAGTGAAGCAATGAGAAAGTGTTTACATGATGGAACTAACTCATTAATTATAAATGAATTGTAAGACAGACTGGTTTGATACATTTTGAAAAGTCATATTTTTTCCCAGATCCATTTGGAATCAACAGAACAACAAATCCAAGAGTTATCTAGCAAATTTGAGTAGCAGATGTATATTATTCTATAAATATTCAAATACCAAGTGGCATTAAAAAAAACTGTGCCAAACAATAAGTTAGAATTGGGTGACTGGTGAAGATGTTTGGTTTTTGGTTTGGGGTGGGGGGTTTTTGCCCAGTTGACAGATAGACTTCCTAATCCCATACTTTTAGATACTTTTAGATACTATACTGTATCTAGGGCTGCCACGATTAGTCGACTAGTCACGATTACGTCGACTATCAAAATCGTCGACGACTGATTTAATAGTCGACACGTCGTTTGAAGCTCTGTAAGATCCCAAAAGACGCAGGAATAAGTAGTAGGATTTAAGAGTGTAATAACGGACTGAAACAGAAGATGGCAGCACTGCATGTACAAGGATGCCAGCTGCCGTTAAACCCCGAAGAAGAAGTAGCTCTGTCCCAGAATTCATAGCGCAGCCCAGCTCAGTTTCCAACAATGGCGGCAACTAGATAGTTTTAATATTACTCTTATTATTCTTTCTGGGTCACAAAATAAACGTTTAATATATTTTCAGGCGAGAATGTAGCTGTGTAAACCTCAAATATCTGCTCAGTTTATCAAGACACCACATATTTTCAAAAGCGCTCCGACGTTTTCGGAGACGTCTGTTACCCACTAGCTCGATAGTTAGCCGGGAGCAAGGCTCACTAGAGCCGTGAGAACACCGGACTCCCGGCAAATCGTTTTCAAACCCACCGCCGTCTTTCGCTACTCAGGTTAAACATATATGAGTCACTTAGATAACTTCAAAATGTTATTGTTTGGCTTTTTTTTAGTATTTTATTTGTTCCTGAGTAAATCGGTTTGGCTGAGATTAAAGTTATAGTTTTTACACAGCTGAATAAACGTCAAGCAGACAGCTGATTATCAGAAGTGTGAGATGCTCGAGAATTTACTCCGGTGTCCTGTTATATTTTAGATAGCAAGGAGTTTATTAAACTTCACCGAAACAATCTGCAGATTTCATTAAAATTTAATAAACTATCATCTTGCCTTTATTTTTAGTTAGCACATACCTTAAACACTTAAAGCTGTAAGCTAATGATAGTTATATAAGAGCAGATGCTGCTGGTGCAATAAGCTGTA
This sequence comes from Perissodus microlepis, assembly GCF_051167445.1. NCBI lineage: Eukaryota > Metazoa > Chordata > Actinopteri > Cichliformes > Cichlidae > Perissodus > Perissodus microlepis. The sequence goes on from NC_140461.1 coordinate 21,230,086, forward strand.
CGTTTTACGTACAATGGATGATGATCTGATTAGTCGACTAATCGCAAAAATAATCGGTGACTAGTCGACTATCAAAATAATCGTTTGTGGCAGCCCTAACTGTATCTATACAATATACTGAAAATGTGATGGTATTTATTTATTTATTTGTTTTTAGTATGATGGGTACCACGGCTTCAGTTCTTCCAGAACCGATGGGGGCAACAGCCACAGGAAAAAGTACACAATGAAGACTAGTACAGCTGCCACAACTTGTTGATAAAAAAATAAAAAGTACTTCGGGTATGAAGGTTTGATGGTGATGCACAGATATAGTGATGACCAACACTGAAGGTGTGAGCACTCAGAGCAGTATTCTCCTGAACAATAGGTGATGCTGCTTAGACAAAATTGATGAGATATTATTTCTGATGTGTGGTGCCACTTGCAAGGGCGAGAACAGAAAGTATAAAGGGCCTGTTATACTTGTAGCAACTTTCGTAGTCTACTTGGCAACCATCCTAACATCTCATTCTGTGTCCAGTCAACAAAATATGTATAATGTAATATTTTTTATATTTTACAGTAACTGCTGGCAATTACAAAACAACTTTGTAATAAAAGTTTATGTTTCCGTTGCAATACCAAATAGCACCACAAAGGAGTGCCTCCATGATTTTGTTGGTAAACTACATTAGATAGGTGCCCACAGAAACTCACCAGTGATTCTCATCGTTATAGCGAAGGTGGAGTGCGGTGGAGAACTATGTGGGCCTTGTATAGTTGACTTTGAGTACCGTAGGACAAACATAGTATCAGCCTAATTTTTCTGTCTTACACAACTCTGAAACACTGGAAGTCTTGTGATTGTTAAGGCGTCCACTGAGTCAAGAAGATGCACTGACAGCAACAGCAGCTGCACAGAAATCTGACTCTTGAGCCAGTGTGCTTACATAAATCATCTGCCTGCATTTGGCCTCAGAGAAATAAAAACTACAAATCAATGTTGTGAAATGAATCACAAGATAACAGCAATCATTTAATTGAGCTGGGCTGCTGATTTAATTTCCAGACCAGTGCAATTAGCTGTAATGAATGTACAGTATCATTAGTATCAGTAAGTTGTTAGTGTGCAGATGATAGGCTTCAAAAGAATGAGATAAAAGCAAATCAAAGATGTGCTGGAGATATGCACACATGACAAGCCAAATGAGGTGCCACAAGCTGTTAACGAAGTCTGTAATAATACTCATGTCTATGCGTGTAATACCCCACCCATGCAACGAGAGCGTGTTACAGAGTGCGACGGGACATTACATCATAAGGGAGATATCGTGGACCTCCAGAAAACACCCCATAGCATAGGAGGCAAAAATAATTAAGCCTTAATAATAGTGGTTTGTGCACAGGGAGCCATTAAGGAGATAAGCATTCAGCAGCAGGATTTCTGAATGTTGACTGAGCGTTATCAGTTTCATAAAAGAGGACTGCAGCAGCCTCGCTCAGCATCATTTCCCTGACATTTGTGGAAGAATTATCTGGGCAGTCTCTCCCAAAAAGCTATCGGGAGATTCAACTGCAGTTCAGTATGGAAATGAGGGATACGAGCTTCACACTGAATAACTGGATTTTCCCCATCACTGCACTCATTCATCATCAACTACATTGTTTTTAACAGCAGCAACACCAAGCTGAATTGGTAGCATGACACAATGATTGCAGCTGAAGGACAGCTGTGTCTCTAAGATGGAATAAATGAAATGGGAAAATCTTGGTCCAAGCTTTACTTAATGGAGCACAGTCATCCAGAAAAGAAAAAAAAACACTATTCAAGTAGCACTGGACAAAGACAGGCTCAAACGGGCCCAATGTGGCTCAAAAACAGGTGCACAGACTTGCCAGTGTCTGAACATCAGTCAAACAAAAGGGTTGGCAGTAATTGAAAGAAGTGTTGTCTTATTAACATTCAAAGCATGTGCAGTTCTGACGCAGCACATTTCATTGGAGTCACAATTGTCCTTTGGTCATGCTGTTGCAAAACAAGTCTGGCAACAGCTAATTGTTTTACAGTGAATGTAAGAGAGACTTGAGTTGGACCAATAATAACAAATGCATGGAAACCTGATTTAAAAAACTGACAAAAGTAGATGTGGCTGTTGAGATTCTGATCTCTTATATTTACTATTAAAAAAACATTAACTCTTGTTATTTATTTGTTGAAGATTGTTATAAACTCCAAATATGCCAGCAACTGGCAGGGCAGATAAGGCTTTGGGCACTGCCTCCTCTTTTCCACTGGCATTAGTTTTAGCTGGCTGATAAATATTTATAAAGGGTGATAAGTAGTAATTCATCAAAGACACTGTGTTAGTATAATGCCCCAAAACATGACAATAAAATGGCTTTTAAAAGCTTATTCCAGGGATCAATAATAGAGATATGCTGTGACAAAGAAAAAGTTGGGAAGTCTTCTGAAGTGAGCATTACTCAGAAAAAAAAAATCAATGGCAGGTCCCTGCAGCTTTTTGGGTCAATATTTAATACCACAGATTTATCCACACGTTACTTGATGAATATTGATGGCCAAGACCAATGACAAATCACATTTATTTGACGTCTTCAATTTTTGCTAATAAGAATTGTCACATTTCTTCGAGTAATAGAAAGTAATGTTATATGTCTTGTAACCTTAACGGGATGAAGTCTACTTCACAACATGCTTGTGAAGTGTGAAGTGCATACATAAAGGAGAACATATTGTGCTCATTTCCAGCTCCATATTCTTATTGTTGGGCTCTACTTGACTAACCCTGAGTTCATCCACTATCTGAAACAGGCTGTTTTAGCTTCGTTTCCTCTTCCCTTTAGGCCAGTGGTTCACAAAGTGTGCGTTAGGCAGCACAATTGAGGCATCCAGCCACTATACAAGGAAAACCTGGGGGAAATATGACATAGAAATAAGCTAAAAAAAATCAGTTTGTAAGAAAAATAATCAAACACGAGTTTTCTGATGCTATCATACTGAACTTTATTTCTTATTTTATTTATATTTCTTTATTTCTATAACTTTATTGTAGTCTGATTTCAAATTTCAGGGGGGTTCTGAAGTAGCATATACCAGAAAATGATGGCACTGTTATAGCTCATGAGGTTGAGCCAGATGGCTATTTCAAGGGCCCAGGTTTGGTTCCAAGCCTGGGTTTTTCATGTATTTCCATCTATTTCTATCACCTTGCATATTTTAAACGGTAAAAAGTCAAGGTCTCAAATATCTCAAAGATTTTTAATGTCTATCAACATGTTTTGGTTTTGTTTTTATCACAGAACAGAATATTATGCACAGAAAGCATCCGGCAGAGATGCACGCTACTCAGCTAAGCAGACTGATTTCAGGTTCCAAGCAAATGATTCCAAATCAGGAATTAGGGCTCCTTGATGAGCTAGCCAGTCCTGATCAAGGAGATCCTGGACACGGTGTCTCTTAAATGCAAATGCTGTTTCATGCTCCATGAACTGGAGCATGCTAACCAATGTCAACTAACACAGCAGGATGAATGTTGCCCCTTTTAGACATGTACTCCTTTCTATTAATCTGAGGGCATATGAACCTTTCTGATTGAATCTAGTAACATTTACATTTTTTTAAATGGCATGAGTCTGCCACTTTCCATCTCGCTTGCTCACACGGTCTCATACTTTCCAACTAATCTCATGCCAAATTTGAGGAAGTATCAAACTTGCCCTATGATGGGGCAAGAGTTAATGAAATGATGAATGTTCCCTCTTCTCTTTTAATAATAATAATTATTATTATTATTGTAAAGTAAATCTGTACAAAATACAAAGACTTCATTTTTTTCCACATTTCCAGAGCAAAAGAGCGTCACAGCGAAGTGTGTGAAGTTGCAACTTAATTACTGATTATAATAAATTATTTGCCACATTGAAACAGACCTGATCAGGAGCTAACCACAAATGACACTGTGTTCTTCACTTTACAATCATACAGTCTGATCATTTGTTTGATCTGTATGATGGATTTAAATGTGAGAGTTGTGTGAAAGTCTGAATGAAGCCATGAGAACATTAACATCAAAGTGAACTATTTCTGCATGACAGGATGCCCTTGTTGTAAGAGATGAAGGCAGCAATATTATGTACCCCATGCCTAAAAAAGGCTTATGTGCCAACACAGACTTAACTCCTTCCTTACTGACACAGACAGGAAGGTACTGTATTCTAGGTCATTCTGAAGTGGAGTGCTTCAGTTCAGTTCAATTACATTTTTATGTACAAGAGCAGTAGCCTCAATGCACAACAATATTAAAAAGAAACCAAAATTATCCCATAATCCCCATTGAGCAAGCACTTGGCAACAGTGGAAAGGAAAAACGTGTTTTTAACAGGAAGAAACTGCTGGAATAACCAGGCTCAGGGAGGGGCAGCCAGCTGCCATGACCAGTTGAGAGTGAGAGCAAAGAGAGACAGGACAAGAGGTAAACTATAATAGAGAGCCCAAGTTTAATAATTGCTAATGATTAAATATAGTAGTTTTTCACAGGGAGCGAAAAAGAAATGCTCAGTGTGTAATTCCCCCCCAACGAAAGCCTAAGTCTAATACAACAAGACTATAAGCTTTACGAAAAAGTAACGTTTTAAGCATAATCTTAAAAGTAGAGTGAGTCTGTGTCCTAAATCCAAACTGGGAGCTCACTTGCATATAAAACAAAATCAAGCAAAAACAGTCAAAATAATTAAAACAAATCTTAAGCATGAAATATAAAATGACAAAACAGATCGATTTCTTTCTTTGATAACCTGATTTCCCCTGTGGCTAAGGAACACTGAACTAGAGCATATGCTTCTGTTTTACATACTGAGCCTCAGGCTCAGCAGCTAAATACAGAGCCCAACCCGCATCACAAAGCCAAACACAGCTAAACGCTTAGCTGTGCAATGTAGGACAGAAGAGGATGTGAAGTGTGCAGGAAAGCTAAAGCTGAAAATCTTTGGGCAGAAGATAAACACGGGGCCATTAGCTGTGCGGACTCCAAAGCTAAACATACCACCAAGATCCAACAGTCAGATCAATTTTACCAAAAGTCACCAATTTTGACACTTTCATAGTGCGATAATGGTTTAACTCATTAAACTTTTATTGCACCTTCTTACGTTATGACTCATTTGAATTTGTCTGACTCACCCTTGAATCTCCCCCTTCCCACCCATGTGTAGGAGGCTTAACTAGCAAAGTGATCATGGCACTGTCAGCAGAATAAAATATATTAAAGAGCATGAGCCTGTGAAATATAACAATGAATCAGAAGAGATAAAAAGATGTTAGCTCCCCCATTCCTTCTGCTCTCTTCCTTCTATTGTCCCTACCCATAGCCTCCCATCTGGGTAACTTATGAACTAAAACAAGGCAGTACATAAAAGCAGCAATGCGTCATTCTGGAAGCAGAACAAATAGACAGAAGATAAAATACTTCACAGGTCAGCGATATCCTGTAACACCCTTTTCCCCCCCATCTAATTCCTGTAAAAACACACAACACAACTGAATTAATTAGTAACTCAGGCCCATAATGCAATGAGCTTGTCTCTCAACTCAAAGATGAAAAATGGAACAAACATACTCGAAGGTTTTACTGAGCTCTTAATCTTGCCATCAGATGATGTATAAAGGTGAATATAAAGACAAAAATAAAGTCGACTGAAGCAAAGTTATATGTGTTAAAGTTTAAGAAACAGAGACTTGGAGGAGAACATACAAAGTTGTGAAAAGTTAGAGTAACTGAAGAAATATTTTCCCTCTTTGTACCTTACATTCGTCTTTGATGGCAGGAATGGTGATAAATAAATTGTGCAACATATCCTTGAGGAGAGAGATTAAGGGGAAAAGTCTGGCTGGAACAACCTATAAAAGATTTTTAAAAGTAAAGGTCTGTCAATAAGCAACAGTCTTCATCTGCAGTTTATGTATCTGGCACATAGCAACATGTAAGCTAAATTAAACCCCAGAATCCAGCACAACATAGTAAGGTGGTTGTTTAAACTATCATTTTTCAAGCAAACCTGATGATAAAGCATAGCTGTGGCATCCTTTGTAAAATTATGTCTATGCAATCACATGACAGCCATTCACGATCTGTGTTTATAGTGGGGCAATGTTTTTGAGCAGTGACATGCATATAAATGAATTTACAAAAAAGACTATTCCCAACAACCCGTCAGATTAAACATTTTCAATAATCAGTGCCAAAGCAAAATTATGAAAGAAGAGGAGATGAGAGAATTCTGTGGAAATCGTCTGTATATCTTTCTTGCACTCAACTGCATTCGTCATTGATATTCATAATAAGTGTCAGAGCTGTCACAGCATCTTCCCTGTAAGCATAAAACTGATTTTGCAGTGGTGCATCATGCACAGCCTCTTAACACTCTTCCCATGTGTACACAGATGTGTTGTATGGGTGGGGGTGGGGGGGGTGGATGCAGCATTATATCTAGTATATAATTTACATGGCAATCGATTCAGCAACACCAAATATCGATATTTCATGAAATAAATGAATATACTCGGGGAATGCTATGAACAAGAGCGCTCATCGCATGCACAATCATCTTTACTTACATTAAATCAGCTCGACCAAAAAAACATCCAACACTGGACATACTTAGCTTGACAAAGCTACTTCCTAATTCAGAGCAAGCTAATGGCTCAGTCACACGAGGAAAACTAGGACAAAAAATGATTGTATTGATTTATTGTTTTATTTTTGTTTTGTTTTTTTAATATTCTGCAACTGATGATTGCCCAGGACATCCAGCAAAAAGTTGCAGTCTGACTTGGACTGACTACAATCCATCTCAGAGAGATTGTCAAAGATTAGCAAATAATTACTGCCTAATTTATAAATGCAGACAGATTGCCAGCACATTGCCATCAGTGTGAATGAGCCTTTGTCACTGAGCACAGCTCGAGGGGACTCAACTCAGCTGGCTGCAAACTACTTGTATTCTGGTTATATTTAGAATAGGATGGTTGCTGAATGCAAATGTAACAGTTAAATTGAAATTTCTGTTAAATGTGATTTTCTGCTTAAGTAGACAGCAACAAATATGTGATTTTTATGACTTATCGCAGTTGATTGCTGATTTATCAGAAACAGATTGCACATAATTGCCAACTTGACACCATTAAATTGCAGACTGATAGCAGACTGATAGCAGACTGATAGCAGACTGACTCTGTCTCAAAGCAACATAAATTGCAGATTTTAGTGACAGTGTTGGTATGTTTGTCAATCTCATTTTGCAGGAGAAAAAAAAGACAACTTTATCTTATTGGATAATACAGATACTGACTACATTTATATTTGTGGATATAATGAGCAATTGAAAAAAGGTGACAAATCGCATTATATGTTATTGCAATACTCAGCGTATCATAAAATGTTAAAAGAATTGCAATAATACCATATTGTGAGTGAAGTATTGTGATAACATCACACCATGGGTTGTCTGATGATTCCCACCTCTAATGTGTAATGCTTTCTTATGCCAGTAAACCTTTACAGAATCTTCAGTAACCCAGCTTGTCTTCACTTCTTCAGGTGACAGTGAGAGATGACTGCTCTTTCTTCAGAATAAGAGAATCAATTGCATACAACAGCCATGAAAAGATTTATAAAAAGACAGATGAAGAGTTCCTGAAAAAGTGAAAACTGTTGAACAAAAGCACAAACCAAAATGTGGCTCGTCACCACTGTGTGCATCAGAGTTATCTGGACTAGCATCACCAAGTAAGTAAGAATATGTGGCCTAAAAATGCAAATCTTAAAAATATGTGTCTTAAAAATGCAGGCACGGCCTACCTCAGTGCTAGCCCCATGCAGCAGCAGTTATCATTTATGAGGTTTATTCCGAGCATTTTTCTGTCTTCGACCTGTCTGCACCCAGTTTTGAACAATACCAAATGATGGATGTGCAGAATGAATGTGTCTGACTCGCACAGCGAGAATATCTGTCACGTTTCCCTGAGCACACACAGAGTGACAAACTGCATATGTTCATGTGCACAGATTATCTCTCTGATCTCTAAACCCCATAATCCCACAACATCAAAAACTGAATCAATAAAAAGCTAACAGATAAACAGACTGTGAGCAAGACACCATGTATCAGATACAAAAATTCCAGTTCATAATTTGCAAATATTAAAATAAAAAAACACTATATCTGAATCTTTTTCACAAATAACAACATTTCTTCTATTCAATTTACAGTATGCCAGGCTAGACAATATAAGAATAAACTGCAGTAATTAATAGAGTTGGTGAGCGCCGTATTAAACTGATAGATAAATAATGTGGGCAATTAGGTGGCGATACTGTGGCTAAACTGCACAGACTTGAAACTGACACAGCAGTTTGTTCTGTCTTCTGGGTGAATGTTTTACTTCAGAAGAGCTGGCAGAAAACCTTCTTATTACACAAAACACCGGCCCTCCTTTATTCCCCCTGAGCGTAAAACACCTTCCATAACCCTTTATACCCTGTTTCTTGTCTCGCTACCACTTTGATGCAAGGGGAACAAATCTTCCTTCATTTGAAACTAAATGGTAGAGATGCTATCAGTGCATTGAAAAAAAAATTCCAATTGTTATCAGTCCCTGCATATCACCGTCTCTAGCTTTTAGCAGGCTCAGAAGGTGCTCCTCTTTTATTGTAACCTGTGATAAACAGAGGACAGTATTGGAGGCTCTCATAGGCCTTAAGAGGTGCATATAAAATATCTCATGGAAAATGTCTTAGTAGCCAACAGAGCTTTGTAACATGCGCTATCTAGTAGTATGATGATAGATCTAACTGAACTGCACATGACACATCCAAAAGACTCAAGCTACCACTGAATAGGGTAATAGCTATCTAATAGCTGACAGAGGAGACCACTTAATAGTGATATAACTACTATAGTGTAACAATATCAGTTCAGGGAGATTTATATATACATATCTATATCTATATATATGTGTCTATATATATATATATATATATATATATATATATATATATATATATATATATATATATATATATATATGTGTGTGTGTGTGTGTGTGTTCTCCTGTGCCTTCAGTTCACCATATGCTCTTTACAATGTAGTGAAACAAAGCAGATGTAGCTGTATCTTATTGTAGCCTTAAGGCTTACATTATCTGAACCAGGTTAATCCCCGTTTTCCACATTTCATGAAAGCCATGTCACTTGCCAGTGCTTTTGTCCAAAAGCAGAGAAGCAGATAAACAGCCACTGGATTCTCTAACAATCGGATTCAGCTAACCCTCATGCTGTGAAACATGTCTAAATCCCTTACACAATTGTGTCAGAGACTTTATTATGTCATGCAGCCACTAAATACCCTCTACTTAACCCTAACCAGCACACGTGCACATACACACACACACACACACACACACACACACACACAGATATATGAAATCATCCCGATGAAATGTATTTATTGTAAATGTCTTCACTTCATTTACATTTAGTGACAGTTTTCAAAAAGTGATTATGTTGGTAAGAATCCAAGGCCTGAGGGCATCCAAGTTTGTATAGCACAGCACTTTATTTCTTTTTTCTAAACCACACTACGCTTATCTTTACCATTGAATGTGTACAGTGTATCTAAAATAACGAAGACATTTCTGAAATCTCATCAAGGATGGCGAATGCTTTCTTCCGTCACATTCTTTCCTTCGCGGGACTGAGTCGGCTCTTTCTGTGTGAGGGTGTCTGTGTGCTGGGAGCTACCTGTGCCCAGATTGCCTGAGGCTTAGAGAAATCTCTCCTGCAGTTCTCATTACAGAATCTGAGAAGACACACAACCCAGAGTACAGGCAGCCAATGACCACACTCCCACTGGGGAGTTATATTACAGTGATACACGGGGTTAAGACAAAAAGCGGCTACTCCACGACTGCAGTGCTCTGTGGCAATGAACAACACCCAGGCACCACACACAAAGGCCCCTGCAGTCCAGAAACCACACAACATCAACTAGAATGTGTCGAGGCTTCATGTCTGCTGCACACATAGCTATTTTTTTTCCTGGTATTCCCTTACTGAGACCAGAGGAGCAGCACAGTGATGACATTAAATCCTTCATCACTAGACCGCATGATTGCACATCAAATGTTTAGAATTATTATTTGTTACCAAAAGTATTTTCTTTAACAAAAAACATGTAATAACGCATTGCATCTCTCTCTGTTGGCTGCCAAAGCATGCATGCTATCACAGTTCAACATGGAAATTAAACCGATGGATTAAATTAATTAGGTGAGGGTCCACTTGGCTGGCAGAGGGTAAATGAAGGCTATTTTTAGCCCTCTGTATCCTGTGTGTGAGGAAAGCTTGCTGTGACTTAATAGGTTTATTAAGGCAGGGAAGGTAGGCCACATCTGGTGCACAGCTCGAAAACTCTTACCAGCCAGCAGGATGGAGATTTTACTAGAACAGTCTCTTCCCTGGAATCTCTATCCCACTCACAGCGGCTCAACTAAATAACAGTTTGGGGGATTTAAAAAGGTCACGATCTTAATACACTGAGAAGACCCTCCCTTTTCAAATGCTTTAACCTTCTGTTAAGTATCACCATTATAGTCTATTCTTAGAAATAGTAAGTCTCCCTGGAAATGTGCAGTGGGGCGGGGGTCTGTCCCCTGTATTCAAAGGTATTCTATCCACTGCACCTATTTTTGGTGTTTCATTTTTCAGCCTGAAGTGCTCCAGCCATTCAATCAAAGACATGACCTCTATGTCAGATAAGCATACAAATGAAGCAGGAAGGATGAGCTGTGCTGGGTGTGACTGGGGACTGTTTTGGTGAACTAAACATTGAGTCAGATGTTCAACACTAGAAGGTGAGCATTAGCTAATCCATTAAAACCAGACAACCGCACAGGACTGGAAAAAACTCACCAGAGTCTCATTAATGTTATTTCAACATGTGCTATGCTGTTAATGTAGCATACTGCAATTAAAAGACTATTGATTCAAAGATGATCCAAGCCGTCACGCTCTGCTTTTTGCTGATCTTAGAAGAAATTTTGCAGTGTGGTGTTTACTGCCTCTGTGGCAGAGAGCACTGCGGGGGATCTGGCCGATGCAGAAGCATATGTAGGAATGACAAACAGGCTAAGTAACCTTATCGCTTCAGCTAACATAAAGACCCTGACAGAATGGCAATAAGCTTGATGTAGTTTGTGCAGATCAATAAATGGATGGTTTCCATGTCACATCCCATTTAAAAGTGGCATTAACCACACCAATAAACCAAAGAGCAGCTTCAAAATTGCCGGCTTCAAGCTGCTCTTTGGCTTTTCATACACTGGGCTTCGAGCTGTGTTAATGTAAAGCTGTCTGTCTACAGCAGCATGCATACTATATGCTGCTGTATGAATTACATATATAATCCATTTTGAACAATTATACTAATGTAACAATTTAGTCTTTTATTTAAGGCAACAGCGCCCACTGCATGTAGTTTATAAAGTGTAACATATGGGATTTGAGGTGTGTAAGAAACATGTAACATACAGCAGGTGTGCTGTTTGTCTGCACATGTAAAGGGTCCTAACAAACAGCAAGTGCACTAAGAATAAACACGCACTCCCATGTAAACTACATTCTTTTACAAGTCTGGCTCACTCTGAACTTAGGACTGCATTAAACCCCTGCAATAGTCTAGCCTATAGAGAGATCTACATTAAAGTATACAAGCCCAAGGGATCACAGTTCTGCTGACATCAACACAGCAATCAGTGACCTGTGATCATGAGGCACTGCAGTGAGCATCTCCCTCTCTCGCTCTCTCTTTCTTTTCCCTCTCTGTCTCTTCACCCCCGTAAAGACTGATCCAGTTCACACAGGTACACACACCCTCCAAAAGCAATCACTAGGTTTATAGAGGCATAAAAAGCCAGATGCCTTGTTGGCAGCAAAAAGAGATAGCGGACACTTTTCAGCATGCATCTGAAATCTGCCTGCCTGCATGTAGACTTTGTACAAACACTTAACAACTTGCAATCTAAAGCATTTTATTTCCTGCCTGCTGGAAAGCCTTAGCACAGACACACACACAGCTCCCGACAAGCTACGCAGCAATACAGTCCCATATATGTGCTAAGAGAGGGGCTGGGATACACACCTGTGAGTCGCCCCATACACTGGCTGCCTCTTGTAGGAGACGTGTGAGGTTGATTGTCCTGGCTGGCCCAGCATGTTAGCTGCAGGTCTGTGATTTGCTGTGCTCGTCTCAGTGGTGCCTGTGTGTGTGTACTTCTCTCAGCTGGTAGTGCCGCTGTTGCTGACGTCCTCTGCTGAGCCCCGTGGCGTCAGTTCATTCAAAACATCCTCCTTCCCGCCTTTGCTGCTTAGGTGAAACTAAAAATATATGCAATCACCGAAGTGTCCCTGGTTTCTGAGTGACACCCGTGTGATTGGTATTATCAAGGCCAATCAACCTCACCAATAAATCTTTTAAGAGGTAACAAAGCACAAACTAACACCACAGGTACAAAGAATAAGCCATAACAATATAATCATAATCTCTTCCCTCTTTCCCTCCCATTAACGGTAATCTTTTCTTCCTCAGCTCTCCTCCTTCTCTCTTCTAATAAATGCGTTCCTCAGCAGAGCTCTGTCGCCAGAGCACTTCCCTGAACTGGATGCTCTCTTTGCTCCATTCTCTCTGCAGTCATGCAGCCAATACACAGCATAAAAGGGGGGAGTTAAGGAGGAAGGAAGGAAGGATGGATGGATGAGGAATTAAAGTAAGAAAAAGAGATGAGGGGGTGAGGAAAAGGGAGAGAATGGGTAGCAGCATCCAAAATGCTGCAGTGAGAGCACTAACTGGGACCAGAGAAAAACTACATTAGCTTCACTTCACAGGCTCTCTGTAAAATCCAGGAATGATTTTAAAATCCATCTCCTGACATACAAAGTCCTGAACGATCACATCCTATCACTTCTAAAAGGGGATCTATTATGCTCTTTCTTACTTTCTCTAACAGATATTGTTTCAGTCGTGGTTGCTCATATGAAACATGGCCAAAGTTTCAAAACTGCAGTCAGTCAGTGTGCAAGGGCCCCGACTCCACACTCCTCTAAATGCTTTGTTTCAGACAGTGTTTTTTCTACTCTTGAATCTGTTACTTTCAGAGACACTATGTCCTTAATAAAATCATTTCAGTGCACAGAACCAAACCTTGGTGCAGCCAACCTGGAAAAGATGGGCTTAAAGGCACTTGTTTTAGAAAGGATAATAAAAGGGGCTGCACCAGCGGACAGTATTAGATAGAAAAGGATTGTTTACGACTGGGAAACATGCAAAGCTGTTCTTTTAGAGTACTAAAATAAATCTATCTTAAATATCCAAAAATATCAAAGTAAGTGTTTTAGCAAGTACACTGAGAGCTAAAGCATCCAGATATCAGGCCCCTCTCGTGTGGGACAAGCTCTCAGTTCGGGTTTGGGAGGCAGACCCCACCTCCCCCTCCTTTTGTACTTTTAAGATTAGGCTTAGTTTTTTTTTTTTTTCCTTTTTTCTAAACTCTTAGTTATGCTGCAATAGGCTCAAGCAGATGGAGGTTCTACCATGATGCACTGAGCACCGCTCCTCTTTTTCCTCTCACTTTTACTCCCCCGTGCTACTGCTGCATGTCACATGTGTTTTCCTGTTTGTTGTTCGTCATCACTTTATGATCTTGTCTTTCCACTGGCTTAAAACAGATGGCTGCCCCTCCCAATCATTTGATTGCTAAATTTGGAATACTTGAAATTCTTACAATATAAAGAGCACTCGATTACTTTTGTTGTGATTTATAAGCCTATAATATTAAAACTGAACTGAGTAAGTACTAGACATATACTATGTTGTAAATGCTTATTCTGCCAGATAGTATGATGGAAAAGTTTATTACATGAAAAGGCGATGACTACAGTTTATACTCTCTATATTCCCATGTTACCAGTCTCTACAAATGATCTTCTAATGATGTTTTTCTTTTGCAAACATTACCTCAGTCCTTCTGCATATGCACCACAGGACAATACTGTCCAACATGATGAATTTAAACACCAAGAAAAGACAAAAGGGGAACATTTTGCATAGCGGAGACATCAGATAACATGAGGAAGTGAAGACTATAAACCAATGAGACTGACGACTATGTCATGCTACAAATACCTTCAATTAGCTATTAAAGCAGTTAGGCTTTAAGTGAAAATTAATCTGATGGCACCTGAGCACACAAGTACACACATGAACATGTAGTCGATGTGTCCTGCCGCTGCTGCTCTCATTCCCTTAGTTTCACCCTCTGCTGCTCTTTCTCATCCATCCCCACACTGCTTCACATCTCATTATCATACCACAGGAGTCAGAGGCATGGCGCTGCAAGTAAAGACTTCAACACTGTGGCGATAATACCAGTCTGTCAGATGTCTGGGTCCGACCACCACCAAACACCATCTGAATTATGTCCTAGCCGCCTCTTTCAACATATCCATGTATCGCACTGCACAGTTTTGAAGGTAATTAATTTAATTGCATGGACTAACGCCAACATACAAATCATATCAGATGTAAAACAGCTTCTTCTTCCTATAAATATAATGGCTGTTGACAGCACTACTAGGTATGAAGAGACAAATGGCTACTTGTACACCCTCAGCAGGACTGATATCAAACATAGCACATCAAACGTACGAGGCCAGATACACACAAAAATAAGCCCACACCTTATGAACAGACACAGCGTCCATTCAAACTTTAAAATGACTGTCGCTCATTCAACAACTGTAGAAATGGGCTAAGTGCACTTGTTAAGTTACTGCTTTTGACTGATCTGGTCCCTGATTGTTAGCGTAGCATTTAGCCATATCTTTTGCTAAATGCTAATTATCTCTGTCTCTCCTCTACATTCACTTTAACTTTCTGTTATGTTGGGCAGCTGTAGAGATGCAGGCAAACGCGGCAAGCTTTACAGAGGGGTGGGGGGGATAATGAATGTACACATATACATACATCTGTGGGTGGCTCACCAATACACCATCATCACATTGCTAACATCAGTCTGCTGAGGCGCATCTGATGATGTGATTTCTAAAGTTCCGTAAACACTCCACTGCTCCCCAACATTAAGTCTGCCACTGTCTGTAATAAATTAACTACTATGCAGATTTCTCATTCTAAATGAAACCGTCCAATACAGTAGAATACATAAGTAATATTCACCCACCAGAATTAAATATTAATACATAGAAAGGGCAATCACTGCATTGCATTATGCACTACCAGAAATTAGCACTGTTTTCTTGATAGTACACTTTGCTTTACTTACTTTCCTACTTAGAGATTTTGAATGCAGACGTTTTATTTGTAACACAGTATTTTACTAATGTGATATTACTGCCTGATTTACAGTAGGTGACAGATCAGAATACTCAGAAACTCGCTGCACAAGCAGTAGCATTTCAAAAAGTGTGAAACTACTGAAAGTAATCTATAACAGGAATCGATTTACATGCAAAGAAGAGAACTGAGATCTGTGGAGGGTACTCGAGCACTTAGATAAGTAATAAAATTACAAAGAGGACAAAGCAATGAAACATTTTAATGCTTGCAATAAAAAGCTTCATCAATATGATGAAGTGAACAACAGACAGAACAATGCATTTCTTCAAAAGTTGAAACTGTTTGTAGAACAGGTCATTCTATTTTTGTCCCAAGACAAATATGTTGGACATTACAGTCACTACGTATATAATAGACTAATCTACATACTCCTGGCTATAAAATCATATATATGCACATGTTGCTACTCACCAGTTTAGTGATCAGACGTAATGCAGTGAGTCCACTTAAAAAGCCTCAGATGTCCACATCTGTCCTGATTCTGAAGACAACTAATAGGGAGTGTCCCTTTCTGCTCTCTTAACATATGAAAACTGAGCTTGCTAAATGT
Source organism: Perissodus microlepis (assembly GCF_051167445.1). Lineage (NCBI taxonomy): Eukaryota > Metazoa > Chordata > Actinopteri > Cichliformes > Cichlidae > Perissodus > Perissodus microlepis. The sequence continues at coordinate 21,246,104 of NC_140461.1, forward strand.
ATGCTAGTGGGTGTGCTAGAAAGTAGAAAAAGAGGGGTGTCAGATAGGAGCATAACTGCTGTTTCAGCCCTCTCTCTCTCTCTACTCTTGATCAATCGGTAACACTGGCGGCCCTTGCAGAATATAGCTCTACTTATGCTCACTGGGGAATAATAAAATAACACTTTGCTGCTTAGTGTCGATGCAGAAGCTGGTGATGAGAAAAAGAGCTGGACCTGGCCTGAAACAAAACTCTAAAGGTGCCGCTCTTTTTGATTATCACAGATGAATAGTTATCACCTCTTTGTGGTGTCCAGCAAAGTGCTGACCTTGGTCTCTGACTGCAACCAGAGCCTTCCGTCTCACCCAGAGTCCTCTTTATCAGATCACATCCCAGTCCGCCTGGGGGAGAGAGGAATGGACGGAGAGCAAACCTGAGTGGCTGGTGCAGGCTGCTGCAGTGCCGGTTCAATAATCCACAGACAGACATATAGATAAGACCGGAGGGCTGAATGAAGGTGGTCAAACCTGAGGGTAGGTCAATCCATACCACGTCGATATCCATACACTGCTTTTATCCCGGCTACCATATAACAAATTAAGGTTTTTAATTTACTGTATCTGATCCATCCGGTTAGCAAACAGGAAACCCACAACACAACAAAAAAAGGCTTGAATTAACAGACTCTCAAATAGCCCAGAGAGACGGGATGTTCTGACATTTAGCTATACATTACAGAACAAATACACGAAAGGGGTAATCACACTGTGAGATGAATGGTGAATTATTATATCTCGTTAAAAAACAAAACAAGCTTGTAACTCAAGCTTGAGTTAGATGCTGTCATAGGATGAAACCACAATAAAAAAATATACCTGATTCAACACTTTATGTGTAATCTCCGTTATCTGACCTTGTCATTGGCAGAGATGGAAAGAAAATGTGTGATAAACCACCAAACTGTCAAAAAGTGTCTTGGTGAAGTGTACAAAGACGCAACAGCAGTATCTAGTGGCTACATGCAGAACAGCACCATGGTTCTCCTGCTAGTGCTTCAGCAGGTCTCATTGATCCGATGACAGTTGAGAGCCGGTGCAGCATCGCAGAAACTGCAGTTTTAAAAACATGAATACATCGCTTAAAATTAGCACTTTTTTGTCACTATATAACTTAAACACAATGATTAGAGGTAATGCCAGATCACAGCAGGTTTTAATTAATCAATCAAAGATTTAGAATAGAAAAAAGAAGCACTGAGGAAAGGCTCATGAATACAAAATTAGCCATGCATCTTTGCACTGAGGCAAATTAAATTGGATCGGTTTGCAAGAAATCACACAGCTGTGTGGTCAATGTGCTCGATAAATGCTGCAGTGAGAGAAATTGCTCAAACCCTCACATCTGCTCTCAGTAGCAGTGGTCGGTCCAGTCTTTTCATTTCTTTTCTTTTTTTTTTCGCACTCAATATTCCATTAATGGAAACAGCAATATTCAATCAAGTAATCCACAATAAGCAACATTTTCTCACAGCTCATACACTCAATCTGCTGCTAACATAAGCTTATTGAAGTGTTTGGTTTTTCAGCCCTTTGGAATATATCAGCAGTAAAGCACCCTGCATGATTAGAAATTTCTAGAAACTTATCTGCAGAGAGATAGAGCATGTAGGATGTAGGATCATGTGCGTTGTAGGATGCACTGTAGCAATTAATAAGCAATTTTATAATAACGTTTCTCTCCACTTGGGTTAGCACAACAAGCTGCCAATGTTTGACATATATAGCCTTCACATTCACCACTTTTTAGCACACAGCTGTGTTAAATACTAAGCAGAAACTGAGAAACAAAAGCGCTCATTGGCAGTGTTTCTGATATTCACTCGTTTGACAGCTCCACTTTGCCCACTGGTCACAAACTTTTTCCTGTTTGTCTTTTCATACCAGGCAGGTTTGTCATAACCCGCAGCTTTGTGTGTTTGCTTGTTTTTTTTGTTTTGTTTTTTAAAAAGCAAGAAAACAGCTAAAACACCTAATAAAGAATACTCTGTGTGGCTGTATTAATTTAAGCAAGAGCTAAAGCTCTTTTATGTTAAATTATAAGCCACTGGTAATATTTATAATACAATAATTAATAACAATAAGTATATTCATTCATCCTTTTAACTGCTAATCCAGTTCAGGTGGGTTGGATAAGGGGTGGAGGTGCAGCGGAGCATATCACAGCTGACAACTGGAAAGAGGTGGAGTACAGCCTTGACAGGTCACCAATCCATCACAGGGCTAACACAGAGAGACAGACCATTCATATTCACACTTAGTTTAGACTTACAAGTTAGCCTAACATTAAAAGCTTTAGACTGCAGGAGGAAACCCACAGAGTCACATGTAGACCATGCAAACATTACAAAGAAAGCCTAGCAGTCCAGTTCAATTCAAATAAACTGCCCTTGTGGCTTGTTTGTGGCAGTTTTAGCACATGCTATGTTGCAGATTCAGAGTATGTTATAAATGCAGTTAGTTAGAAAATTAAAAGATGTTTTACTCAGCTCATAAACCTTTACTTTACAGGACACATAATCACTGAAAACCAGTGGCTTTCCTGTATTCGTGGCAACACAGGAGCACTTGCTCACATTTAATCTTTATACTGCTTATCACTTTAAAGCAAACTCTGGGTAAAATACAAAGTATTGCACAAACAAAATTTTTTCTTTCGTTTCTTTTCCCATGTTACGGAACATCCATCATTTCCTTTGTGCTAACTAATCACTTCTCCTGTCACCCGTCTGGTGAGATGAGGACACGGTGGGACCTGCTTCTCTCTGCAGTGGCTCCAGTCACACTCGGGCTCTGACAGAATGCGGCAGAAAGAACTGTCATCTGAATTTAATCAGAGAGAGGTATACAAACTGCTTTTCCTCTAGAGAGGCAGCTGAAATTACTACGGTCCAGAGTCTCTTTCTTTAATAAGTTGAAAAGAGTTGTAAATGATAGCTGACAAAAATGCTGCATGTTTCAATTTCTGTCACATCTTCCTGCATGCTAGTTAAAGTCAAAGATGGCATGCTTTACCACAATCATAGTAATGTAGTGACATGAAAACACTAATCAGGCACAGAGATACAATTCAAGGCTAAAAAAAAGTATTACCTTGCCTCAGCCTGCCTTTCCTTCTCCTCCAAATTGGAGAGCTCCAGCTCTGCAACCACCTTTGTTTCATGATCAGCCCCGTCAGTCTCGTGCCTGATGGGCAGACAACTGCAACAGCAGGTCCCCATCCCAGCTCGGGCATCTCCCCTGCCCTGTTTCTGCTCTGACTCCTGCTGCTCCAGCTCTGACTTCTCAACCTGCTCAAGTCATCTAGACAGTGAATGACTCATTCTACATAATGTACATCATCAACCAGCGCACACCTCAGGCCTGCAGTCCAAACAAGGCCTGATAGAAAGCTTCCTCTGTATTCTGCAGAACAAAAGCTTACTGTACCAGACACTAAATCTGCTCTTTGTTTTCATCATCTTTATTCAGTCCACTGCTTCAGTCTCCATCCCTATTTGTAGGCCCAGGCAATACTGAGCATTATTTATTTTTTAACTACCACAAACACTGTAATAAGTCATTGTGGACATGATGTTGACAATATGGCCCTTTTTTTAGAAAATCACTCTGACCTCAAATAAAAGTCCTGGCTGCCTCACACGTAAGTCGTGAAGATGGATGCAGAAACATAAGAGCTTTAGACATGATCTACTGATAATAACAACAGTTGACATAAAGAACCCAGCAAAGGTGAAAGCACCTGCTATCTCACCAGCAGCACATTTGCAAATCCTTGGCCAAGAGTCCAAATATCAATTTCACTGTCCGTGCACTTGCTGCTAAGATGACATTATCAGGTGCGCCGCTGCCTTTCTCATAGATTAATGATTCACACTTCTAAGCAAGTTTATGATATTGGTTGTGTGTCTGTGTTGTCCATGTAGTTTGCATGTGTGTGTGAGTGAGATTCAAACAAGAAAAAAAAGAAATCCAATAAGATCTTTGGCAGGCTGGCAAAACAGCAATACATCATATTGCTGTTTCCAGTACCCTGCAATGCATTAAGCCTGTTGGGTGTGTTTTTTAATTTCAAGAATACCACAAAAGGGCTGTTAAGTAAAAAAAAAAAAATAGACACCTATAGGTTACAAAATAACCCACAATCACTTGGTAAAGTCACATAAAAACGACTAGCCTCAGCAAGCACTATTGTGCAACACACAGACCTACATGAAATTTTCCTCAACATGAAATATGAAATAATTAAAAACTCAACTCATCACAAGCCTCAGAATAAAAAGTATTCGAAACAGGAGTCGACTATAAATCCCAAGTTCTGGGGTTGGAACGTGAACTGTCTGTCATCCCTACCAAAATATTGGTAATGAATTATTCTAGGTCTCAACTGACCCCCTGCAAGACCCGAGTATCACATTTTTGGAGTGTTGTCTTAAACGACTGCTCAGTTAGTTAATGTATTTCATTAGTCTGCTGTAACTGAAAAAGAAAGAGAACTAAAAAAGTTCCTCCTCTCTCTTTCTCGCCACATCAGTGGCAGTATATCAGTGGTGCAACACAGCTGTGCTGACACTGAAACACCACATATTACCCCCACATATACCGCCACATTGTGAGTTGACAGTGCTCTTTTAAAACCCATCATTTTGTATAGCTTTGGAGTAAACCACTATTTTTCCCCACAGTCCCAATATCACTATAATTTAAACAAGCAAACATTTACTTTTTTTAGTTATATAATCCCAGTTAAAACATTTCTGGAAAGCCGTACAGCACAAGTGGTGTAGCTGTGTAAAATAAGTACAACAATCTTCGAGTTTAATTCAAATGAGCTTGCAAAAGCTAAGCTACCAGTAAAAATATAGAAGCTAAGCTGATGATGCTGCAATAAGAATGTCTAAACGTCGCATACTGTTTCAGAATTAGCCAGATTAATCGGTGAGTACGTATAAAATTAATTATGTTGGTTCTTCAATAAACTTTTTTAATATATTCCCAAGTCAGTAGTTTAGTAAAAGACAAAGCCAATCTGGCAAAACAGTTCCTTCAATGTGTTGTTTTACTCCCTATCACAAACGTATCGTTTTTGTTTCAGCTATAATTTAAAATGTTCAAAATGTTTAAGAAAATTGCTTTACCATCTAATGCTTTAGAAGATATATGTGTGGTAACTTGATGCACTCATGTCAGAATCCCTGCTTAGTGGTTAGTGCTGTACAGTACAAGAATAAACAGTTAACAAACGTGCTTAAGCTACATTAAAAGTGATGCTATCAGATTCTGAAGACACAGAGTATGGTTGCTGTAGCAGTATGTAGAGCCTAATGGATGCAGTTTAACAAACACAGCTGGCACAGGTGGACAAGAAAAAAACACTGCAAATGAAACATGTGGAGCAGAGCCGATTTTCAGATAAAACCAACCTTCACCGATGCTTTGTTGACACAAAACTTGTGCACTGATCCCTGTATGTTTCTTCGTGACCTCCCATGGCACTAGAAACTTTCAAAACATGTACTTTTTACAACTACAACCCGCAGAAACACAAGGTCGTTCAACTATAGTTGGTCTTACTGATGTCAATAGATGGCTTTGGTAAGGTTTAACATCCAAGGATAACATCTGACATCACTTAATCTGAGAGTTGACCATTTTTGACAGGATGAAAGGTTTGATCGGGTCACTCGAGACTTTCTGCTTCTTTGCCTCACTGAGAAACAAAGAAACAGGACTAGCTTCCTGCCTCAGGGCCCAGGAACACCAGTTGGGAAAACAACTGTTTTTAAGTGATTACCTGTCAGAGACTAGCTGTCTCATACAGGGTCCTGTACAGAGACACATACTAAGTTTTACTTGACTTTAAAACTTTAAAACTTAATGCCAGGAACCAAAAGTATAATACTTCGAGTTTTTTTCTTTTTTTACCCTTTGACAGAAGACAAATTAACCCTTACAGTTAATTTAACTTACACGTTAGAAAAGCTTTGGAAAGGAAAAGCTTGTTTATCGCCCCTTTGACCTTGTTTGTTCCATCTATTTTGGCAATCATGTTGTGGCCTCAGCAGTGAGGCCCGGATTTGATGTGTTAGCAGAAAAAAGAAAGCTTCAGCTTCATTAAGACAGGGTTATGATAAAGGCCTGTAGGGACATTAAACTTCTTTATTTTCCATTTCCTGTTTAAAAAAAAACTGCTTCAAAACATCTCACGGCTAATTAACTCACAGCACTGATCAAAAACGTCAACTATTTAAAAAAAAATGCAAGCACAAACTAAAATCATAACAAGCTGTGGGACAAAAGCAAGATAAATATTCATCAGAAATCTCAGGCAACGATGAAATATTGACAGAAAAGGCAACTAAATTTGAGAAAAAAGCTGAGAGAGCCTTTTTTTGGTGTAAAAGCTAAGAGTGATTCAGTGTGGATTTCAAACACTTCCGCCTGGACTGGCCCACAGCATTGTTAACCCCTTCAACAATGTAAACCGTGTCCTCAACAGGACGCCATTGTACCTCGGCGTGGTAATTTTCTCCCTAGGGGAGCTATAGAATTGCACTTTTCTTATTCTCAGTGAGTGCCAGTGAAGTGGTCGAAAGTGAACCTTAGTGTACTCAGTTTTCTCAGTTTTTGTAAGTAATGAGATAATAATACACAGCGTTTAGTAATCACTAGTAATATTATAATTTATGTTATGTCATGAGTTTGTGTAATGAAAAAAATTGTTATTGTATGTCAAAGCCACTGGCATATCAGCTCTGCGCTCTCAGAGTGTCCTTTGGCATCAGTCCCTGATGTATTATGCAACAGTGAGACAGGGCTTACTATAATAATGATGATAATACTAAGAAGAAGAAGAAGAAGAAGAAAAGAAGAAACTTTCTTTATATACTTGCATCTTTAAAAAAACAGAGCTTAAAAAAATGCTTTGACAGAAATGAAAAAGCAGCATACTCAAAGGGTAGATTTAAACAGGAAGCCTAGACAAAAGGACCTTCAGAGGACCTTTTGTGTACATGTGTACACAACAAAGAGAATAAAAGATATAATTAAATAAATGAAAGACTAGAGGCAGGCAATTAGCATGAAAACTAAAACCAAAAGATAAAAGAAATCACATGTAGCAGAACCACTTAAAACAAAGTCAGGAAAACTGAGTTCTAAGAAGTAAGTCTGTGAGCCTGATCTCTTCTAGCTGGTCATTTGTAAACCAAGGGGACCTGACTGTAAAAGCATAGTCATGGTTAAGTTGTCATATTTGATGCCAAACCACATTTTTAACAATCTAACAAAGCAAGCAGACCTAAACAATCAAACAGCCAAGGATAAATTAAAAAAGTCATCACGTGCTGATCTTTGAACTATTCCCAGAATTAGATATAAGTGTGCTGAGGGTGCTTCTTTGGAACAAGCTGCCCGCTGACCTGAGGTCAGTTATAACTGTGTCTGCAGAAGGTTTGGCATAATTTAATGTAGTTTGTTCCAGAAGCAAACTCAAAACCTTTTCATTCTCACAGGCTTACATGTAATTATTGTGTGTATATGAGACACAAATTCCCTTTGGGGTTTGCTTAGGAAGGGCATTTGGTTAAATACCACCACCACTCTATCTGCCTCCTTATAGACAGAGTATAAACATCTATAAAGAGTGGATGGTTTCTTGTCATGGTACCCCTACCAAACGAGTTGGCCACCAGGATGTGAAGGGTATGGGTCTGACAGGGCTCCAGGTGTACTGAATTGCCCTCAATGTAATGACATGAAGGTGTGAGATGCTGGGATTGCAATAAGCATCTTTTTTTTGTTTTGGTTTTTTCAGAATATCGTGTCTTTTACGTCTTGTGGAACAAATATTGAATTGTCCACAGGGTGAACAACTGCGACTCAAGACATGAGTGCATATGCTGGCACAAATCTTCAGAGTAAAGACTGAGTGGGAGCCGGGTATTCAGGACTTCACAGTAAGGGTCGTTGGCCTAGTGAGCCCAGAGCAGTCCAGATAAGCCCACACTTCTTTTCATGCCAGATAGCCAATATTTATACCTGGTATGTGCGGCGCCACTCTCCGATGGCGCCTAGAGTGATCCGAGATGATTGTTTTAAGCACATAGACACAGAGCGGTTCGGTGACCGTGACATTGTAAAGCTGGAACTATAAAACAAAACTAATAATTATTAAAAATGTTACCTTTTTCCCAAAATTGTCTTACTTTCCTTTTACTTAGATTAATCTACATCCGTCAGACTAAAGACACAGACCTCTTTCATCTGTAACATTATGTTCAGGGATTGAAGCGGGTTGATTTTGGAAGATGGTTTCAAAATTGGGTCACTCCCTGGGAGATTTGCTGGAAGTATGACAGCATGACGAACTCTATTTCAATCTGCTGCCACAAATGACAAAAGTCTCACCCATTAGCTTGGACAATTTTATCCTCAAAATAATGTGAGTGTTTCAGGAGCTGTGAGTAAAATTTTCCTAATGAAACTATACTTAATTTGTACAACATGTGAGCCTGAGTAAATCATTCTCAGATCAGCTGAGAAAATCTGAAAACATTACACTTTTGGAAACTTGAAGATAACATCAGTAACTATTAACCAGGTTGTTAAGGGCTGAAGGCTGCAGTGAGGTGTAAGTAAACGTGAGTTTTGCAATAGCCGTGGTGTTAGAACAATCCCTTCTTTGTACTTCAAGTCAGCTAAGTTCCACTATCAACACACAGCAAATCCACTGACTGTTGTCAGGGCAGCACCATGTGGACTTCAGTGCAGAGTTTTTTTGGTTGTTTTTGGGAGGGGGGGGCTTGCACACTTCCTGGAAAGCTCAGGGATAAGAAAAGAAGGGCATTATACCAAAAAGACATGCCAACAGTCCAACTCATAAAGTTTCTCAAAAAAGCTGCTGTTAAAGTGAGATTTATTCATTAAACACACACACACACGAATCTCAGTTTCTACACAGACTATAAAACCAAATCATTACTAATGCTTACCCCTGTGGGATAAACAAAACACTGTAAATGTCGAGTTGCTGTCAACTAAAAACTAATACATAATCATTTTAATGGTCTGAAACAGACACATAGTCCGACTAATCGAGCCCATCACATTGTTTATAGAGCGTCTGAGTTGACGCCATCGTCACTGTCATTAGTGTTTCAGCTTTGCCAACTAAAGTTGTAATAAGTGACCCGGCTTGTGAGTGCTAGAATCTGCCATGTGTTTGAGGATTAAGGGATTCTTTTGACAAAATCTGAGGGCTCTTCTCTTGATAAGGTCATTGTCCAATTTCACAGTTTACCAAAATTTGATTGGTTCTTCATTTGCCCATGTTTAACATGATGAAATAGCAGTGTTAACACAGCTTGAAAAATTACACATTTAGTTTCGTTTGTTTTTTTCTTTTTCTTTTTTGTCTGACTAAGAGGACAAACCCCCTCTTTTACTCTTTTATTCGATTTATCATCAGTTTACTATATTGGCTGTTACTGTACTGCTATCCATCTGCTGCAGTGCTAGCGGTGGGGTGGTGAGAGTAAAGCTGCCTATGTGCATCTCTGCTGACAGCAGAAGAGACAAAGGGGGAGCGAAAAATGAAATAATGAATAATTAGTTCATGCATTATTACCTCTGGGCTAGAGTATTGTAAATCATCATTATTATCAGATTGTCCAAAAAAAGACTAGAAATAGAGAGCATATTTCTCCCATACTGACTTCTCCTCTCATACAAGGTCTTGAGTAATCAGTCCCTGTTTTATCTTAAAGACCTCATAGTACCCTATCACCCCAATAGAGCACTTCACTCTCAGACTGTGGGCTTACTTGTGGTTTTACAAGAAAAATGGGAGGCAGAGCCTTCAGCTTTCAGGTCCCTCTTCTGTGGAGCCAGCTCCCAGTTTAGATTCAGGAGACAGACACCATCTACTTTTAAAATTAGGCTTAAAACTTTCCTTTATGGTAAAGCGTAGAGTTACGGCTGGATCGGGTGATCCTGAATCCTCCCTTAGTTACCCTGAAATAGGCCGTGGCTGATGTGGGTGTTTAATCATTAGTCATTATTAATTTCTGGCTCTCTTCCAAACTGTGTTTTTTTGTCCTGCCTTCCTCCCCTCACCTTTCCTACATTCAGTTTTTCAGACATCATCTGTATGATTTAAATAATAAATTAATTAAAATGGATTGTTTGGTTAGGTTTAGGCATTAACAACACACCATTTAGGTTTAGAAAGCCCACGATTTGACATCTGTGGAGCAGCTAAAAACTAATAAGAATTTTTAATGTGCGCTTCGGTAACTTTTTGTTTTCTGTATTCCAGCATTTATTGAACAATCATTATCACATTTTTTAGAAAAACTGATCTCTAAACAGATAAAATTACATTTGGATGCATTTGAACTACAAGTTGTTTACTCAAGAGAATATATTAAAGAAGCTATGGTGGAGCCTTTGAAAGTCATCATGAGGTTCAAATTACCAAATTATCCAAGTTTTTTTTTAATGCAATCTAATAAAGCAGATTAGATGACAGAGATCAACAAATAGTGATCATCATAAGTTCTGGTGGGACGCATAGCACCAATAGTTGTTGTAAACCAAGCACATCTACCAACAACAGCCTCTAGCAGTACCATCACACCTCCGAAACTGCACAGGAATGGCTTTAGGGACGCAAGAGCATAAGGCAATGACATAACCCCCAAAATTAACAATCCTAATCAAATTGAGCATGCAAGTGATGCAGTAGTGCAAGCCTAATCCACACAAACCACAAGACCTTCAAGGTACCCCAGAAGTTGAAGGGCAAATATTGTGTACTATAACTAGCTGATAGATTTTTTTGGCATCATTTTGTTTTCATTTACATGGAAAAATGTCAGCTGGTGCTCTTAATAAGCTGAATGGTACCAGAAGACAGCGCTGGTGAGTTCCGTTCCACCGCAAGAACCCGCAACAAAATAAGGTCTCCCAAACAAAGAAACTAAAGCAAAACAGGATCCTTCCACCAAGCCAAACGGGCAACAAGTAGAAGAGTGATTTCACAGCCTTGACATTTAGGATGCCATATATCACACAGCCTCACTGCTGTATTGTTCTCACTTCTTACAGAGAAAAAGTGAGTGAATGAGGGGAAAAACAAAGACTCTTATTCTGTACATAATATGTGTCAGTAACAACAAATTTGTTAGCTGGAACCACTTAAAGGCCTTTTTTAAAAGCATCTTTGGCTACAGAAAAAGTAAAAGAAGGAAATCATTTGTTTGCTTTGATATGTGTGACTATTGCAACATCTCGGATGCACAAATTTATACTAAAATCTGAATATAAAAGTCATTGATACAAAGTGTCTACATTGTTAAGACAGAACTGCTCACTGGTATCTGCAGAGTACTATATGTCATTGAGTAACAACCAGCCTGATGCTGAGACCGCAGCTATGAGGATGTAAAATTCTCCATATAGCCATTGCATCTGCAACAACTGGGGCGAATTAAAAGGGCAATGGGATAACATGTCTGGGTGGGAGGTGGGATTTGTAACAATGAGCTACATCAATGCAGATGTCTCCAGGCTATGTCGTAGTAGGCTTTAATGTTAGCCCGACTTATCTGACTGATTTGGGCATGATTTCCGGGTTGCTCTCCTGCACTGGTTCCCATCATAGTAACTGTCTGATATACACTGACAGCCGCAGACCAGCATCCAATAACCCACTGCATAATATAATCTACAGTAAATGCAACAGTAGCTCTAGATACTCAAAATAACATGTCTCTTGGTTGCCTTCCACTGAAGCCAGATTTAATCCAGAATCCTCCTGCTTTAACGTGAAAATCTGAGAAAAAGCGAGGAAAAAACTTCAGAGTGCTGCATGTGACTTTGAAAATTCTGTCCTTTCTGCTTCAATAATGCAATCATGCCATACATCTCTGTCACCACATGGTCACACCCCTCTCCTCCAACCTTTACAGTCTCTCTCTCTCTCTCATTCACATCTGCACATACACACACTTTCACACAGCAAGTCTGCACACCTATCGGAGTGAGTAGAGGTCCTGCATGGTGGATGTGAGGAGAATTTTAATAGCCTTTCTTCCTGTCCTGCTAGGCTCTGTCACTTTCCGTTCACAATGCAGGCAGAGATAATTGGTTTCACCTATCTAATGGGACCCTAGTGAGTTAATCCATATGTTGGTGTGTGCTTTCCCTGTCATCTACATGCAGCTCTCAGATAAATCAGTGTGTTTACAATACAGCCTTTAATGTAGTTTGGTTGTTATAGTGCATCAGACGTGTTAGAGCAGCAGAGAGGAGGAGGAAGGCATTCCACATAGAGCACTTTAATACCGATCAACTCAACCAGCCTGCATGGGTTGATTTTTTTTTTCTTTTCTCTACACGACCAAACAAGGCAACAATGCACAAAAGCCACTCACTTGATGAAGTAACTGGCTCCTTCTTCCGTGAAGCCCTCTTCCCAGCCTCTTGGTAAATCTATAACACGAGCAAGAACACGTTGAGCGACTCGCTGCACACTGCAGCAAAAGGAAAATATCCTGCTGGTATCGTGCAAAATCAGATAATTTGTGGCGTACCTGAACGTATCATGTGTCCAGAGTTAACAGGTTCGCCAGTGCGCGGATGTAGCCAAGTAGTGCTTTGAGTTTTATCACTGCAAGAAAGACACCTGTTACTGAACGCTAATAAAACAACGAGAGGGAGAGAAAAAATCCCTTCACACCGCCTCGTAAAGTACTCAGAGCAGAACAAGTAAAACGGCTCACCTAATGAAGAAGACTCGACCATCTCGACAAACTCCATAAGACCAGTAGTCAGGTAGGGTGTCCCGTCCGAGAGGTGCCGCCATGATCTCTCGACTCCAGCTCGGCTCGTCCCCCCTTTCCCTCTCCGCAGACTTTTTCCAGGGACCCCACATAATACCGCCGCTAGGGCTGCATAGTTTTTAAAGGGGACGAATACCAAACAGAGCAACAGACGACCTCCCCTGCGAGACTCTTTTGTTGAGCAACCGGGTCCTCATAAGTAGCGGTCTGGCAAATGATTAAAAACACAGCCGATCCTTGCACAAGAAATTAATAAACTAATAAAGCCTAACCAAAGAAGTGCAAGCACAAAATAGTGCGTGAGCTGGAAATGAACCGGATAAAAGCTTTGGCGCTGGGGAATGGAGACTTTTCAAGGCTGGTGATTGAAATGATTTCAGTTTTTGGGTGGCCCAGTTGTGAAAGTAGTTGTACTATAATTCACACATGAAAGAAAAACGTGCACGCTTTCAAAGAATTGTGGGTATATGTTAAATAAAGCTGAAACAAATCATCCTGCTTAACTGATCTTTGTTTTATAGAAATGCAATGAGAGAAACATGGGTGCAAAGGGTTTCATCTGAATATTGGTGGAGGGGGCTCTGTGTTCCCCATCAAGGAAATGTAGTATCACATCTTCCATTTGCTCTTTATTTTTACGCACCACTTTTTATGGTTTAGTTAATTAAGTATTACTGTGTTATCCTTTATATCAGGGGTGTGCAATGAATTTTCCCAATGGGCCAAATGAGAAACTGGGACTGTTGTGGAGGGCCACACCGATAAGCATATAAAGGAATAAAATCAATATGGACATTTGTTTTGTTTTTAATTACATCTTTGCTTTTATATTGTCTGTGTTTTATTATGTTTTAACTTTTCTAAATCCACCTTTACATTATCTTATCTCTTCTTATTGCAGCCCCTATAAGTCGGATAAGTGGTAGAAGATGGATGGATGAGTGGATGGCTGAATTGAGTTCAGCTTGTTGGCATGGCCCTCCATAACAGTCCCAGTTTCCTGTGTGACCCCTTGGGAAAATCAATTGCCCACCCCTGATATAAAGGATAACACAAAAACCAGACAGCAGATAACAGCAGTGAGGTTTTTGGGCATTCCTTCTGTTATTTTCAGATAATTATTCTCAATTTTGTTTAATTTAATATTATCTCTGCATTGTCAACACATATCCAAGTATGATTGACTCTTCTATCCTCCTTTTTGTTTGCTTAGTCCAGATTAAAGGAGTAAAGGAGATTGTAAGGAGTTGACAATTCTGCCTGATGTCAGACTACTAAAAACAGTATGGACAGCCAGCACGACCTAGACGATCGTGGCAAATTAGCAACAATCCATATAAACTTGAAAATAAAAAAACAGCTAACAACTTACTTAGTTTGCAGACTGGAAAAAGAAGTCCCTAATAACTTCCTATACGCCTTTCCCTTTTCTAGTATATCTGCTCTGCCTGTGCACGTGCACAGTGCCACAAGAGAAACTGCAGCTGCTGACTGAGTTTACATGTGTGTTGGGGCATGGATAATTATGTTTACCACAAAACATTTGATGTTTTTATGAACTTATAATTAAAATTTTTGCAGTTAAAAAAAAGCGTTCATCACAGAGTATGACTGAAGTATGGGTTTTCCTTTTCTAAATGAGTTTTGCCCTGTGCAGAACACAAATGCGTGTGCTGTCTGAAGGGGGAAAGTATCCCTAAACAGTTTCTAATCTGCTTTTTTGATATAGAGCTGCTTTTGTGACATAGGTGATAAAAGTATCGGTCGGTGGCCATGAGATATTTTTGCATAAATAACCCGAGGCCACAAGTTAATAAGGAGTGGGAATGAATTTAAGTTGTGAGATATTGTTGGGTGTCCACAAGACGGGGCACGTTTACTGATCACACTGACTGAGCTACAACAAACTAGATTTAAATAATCCTATTTTACCCTACAATATTGATTTTAGTTGTTACCAGGCAATTCTAGCATATCGTTCTATCAGAAGACAGGCTAGGGAATGAGTTAGCCAGGCTAGCCTCCATAAAGCTCTTTAGTTTGACACACAGTGTAGCCTACGCACTTCAATAAGGATGTGCTGCGTTACAGAGACAGCTGAGACAACAAGTTATTGTTCATCTGACCATTCATTACTAATATTTTTCCCACCATCAATCCCACCTAGATTATTAATAGTTTGGGAAAAATGCAAAAATAAACAAATAAAACATTTTCAGGGCTAGGTGCTCTGGGGCTTAAAAAACTGTCCAGCACGTGAGTCATGAAGTAAATATCAGTTTGAAAATGCCATGAGTCTTCTGTAAGGCTGTTTTAATTAAAGCTGGACCAACATCACCAATTTAGACTAATAGAAATTTCACATAAATAAACATCGCAATAACCCCTCTTTTTTAAATTTTCTTAAAACAATCTTTACAATGAACGATAAAAATAATACAAATGTAGATAAAGTTGTCTATTGATTCAGGTTTCTTGCCAAAAAAAACCTCCTTTTCATTAATAGAGGATAACAAGCAGACAATTAAATGAGTTCTGCTGAAATTTTATAGAAACTGTCTTTTCCCTTTTATAAAAGAATGACCCTGGAAGTACCACATAAAAACTACACAAAGTGATATAAGAGTAAGCACAGATAAATGCTTATATTTTGATATTTGTCTTCCAAGGGAAAACAGAGGACTGGAGTAGTGAAACGTGAGGATACAAATGTGTGCTGAGAACTGACATGTCCGCAGGTCAGGTTGAATCTATGTCCCTGCATTAATTGTACTGGAAGCTTTAGGTGATGTTTGTCAGCCTCGCATCACCTTCACTGGCACTGCAGCCAAGCTTTAAGGACAGAAAGCCTTTCTGACCATGACACATTACAATAATGCTTACACTGCATCAAACAGACCTGCCCAATTTAACGCCGCTGCTCATAAATTTTCACTGGGCAGGCAATGTTCAAAGTCACAGTGGTGTTGGCACAGGAGCTATTTTGCTGACCAAAAGACAACAAGACAAGCAGCACGGTTTCATCTTATCATCCCAAGCTCTCTTATACTAATGTATCATCACTATTATAGTATCAACACTCATTGTGTAATACCATGTGCTTTTACTGGTTCTGACTCACTTCGGGGATGTTTTGTTGTTCCCCGGTGGTTCAAGGCACAGCTTTTTAAAGATAGCGGAGGATAAAATTTTCTCAAAAGCTTTGCCTTTATCAGCCATGCAGAAGCTGTTTAACTGAAAATCTCCCAAATTCTTACCTACATGAAAGAAAAGTAAAACAAAATTGTAACCTGTAGGATTTCTGATCATATATGACATGTAATAATCTAATCATTAACTAAATAAGATCTACTTCCAGGGAACCATTTCAGTAAAAGAATTGGTATTAGTATTTTTCACAAATGTACACTTAGACGGTACAGTAAAAAAGTCATGAGCCTCCTCATTTTTTTATATTTTGCTACCAAAATGAAAAAATAGGTGCAGCACCTCCACTGTCTTTTAAAAATGGCTGTGGATAGTCACTGCTCGACCTCCATGCTAACCTCATCCATACGTATTGATGAGGATTTGAACCATTTCAAATTTTGATTCATTACTCCATAAGACATATTGCCACTGATGTTTAGGCCAGTTTTTGTTTAATTTGGCATACCTCAGCCTTTTCTCTCTGTTTCCCTTCCTTAAGAATGGCATATTGACAGCCATCCTTCTACTGCTAGTAACAAAGTGCCTAAAGATACAATTTAAAGTTGGCTATAGGTCATTCATAGGTCGGTTTTAATGTGCTTAACAAACAAAATAAACATTCCTCTGAAAATGGTCAGGTACAAGGACTGAAAATGAGTTTAAAAGCAAATAAAGTCCAAAGAACAAAATTGAAATGATTGCTCAAGACCACTTTAAAAAAGGGTACAAGAAAGGCTAGCTCCCTGAAAATATAAAGAAATGTAAGGACTTTTGCACAGTACTGTAGTGCCGTACATAGGCAGATTTATCAGAGAGTTTTCATGCCCAGCTTGATTTTTTCTTAAAGAAACAAACAAAATGTGTGAATGATGAAATGTACTATTATATCTGTTACGGTATTATAACATCACTACCCAGTTACAGCTCACTGCAGATAAAAATGTGATGCATTTTGGAACTTTTCCTCTGTACTGTACAAAGGCCAGCCAGACACAAGCAACAGAATTAAATACAACAGTGTCTAAATTAATCATCAATACCACCAAACATTACATTTACACTTGGCATCATTTGATTCAACTTGTTGTGTATTCCTCAACCAGTCTGCACAATCAGGTACAGAGTGCTGAAACACCATACGCACTGCAGCGTAATCATCTCGTAGCCAAACTCAATTGCTGTTATTTGACCTTGCTATGATTTATTATCATCCCCACTATGTAGACATCCATCTATACATGCTAATTTACACAAACAAATACACACTTAGTTGCTGCGCAGGCCAGCGCAGCTCTGCAGTATGTTCTCTGCTGCTACTGCTGCCTCTTGCCTGCCAGAGGCTCACAATGCAGCAAGGTGACTCAATGTTATTGTCTTCTCCTCAGAGAGCCTCCTCCCGCTGAATCACTTACTTGTGCTCGCTAAAGGTGCTGAGCTGAAAATGAAATAAAGATTCTCTTGTTCTGACTTCCAGCTCTTCAGTAAGGAATCATTTGGATCTTAATCTAGTTGGCAGAAGCCCTTATAGGAAATCAATAGCATCTTTTCAGAAATACTTTTTTTAAAAAATACACCTTCATGTCAGCAGAGTAAGGTATATAAATGAGTGTGTACAGGTTCCTAAATTATTAAAACTCTCTGTAGGGTAATATTTAGACAGTAGACTTCTTTTCATTATGCAGCACATTTTATGATATAGTGGCTGATTAAAAAGAAATGCTGATCTTCCCATCCACTCTAGTGTTCTTTCACTATCAATTCCAGTTATGATCTATGACATTGAATAATTGCCTTCCAACTCAGTGAACTATTACACTGTCATCTAAAGAGCAGGGATGTTATATTTAGTCATAACTTCACTTATCCAGATAGAAATTTGATTCATTGTCTTGCTGGACCTGCCAAAGCTCCAAAGTCTTCATTGTATTTTTATTCTGTCATCCATAATTCCAGTAGAAAGCTAATGGTTATACAACTTGCAGGCAGCAGATCTAAGTCTTCTTTCAGTCCTGGTCCAATCAGCTGTTGAAGATGTAGCATGAAAAAGCAGAACAGAGTTTAAATAATTCCTTTGTAATTAGGTTTTCATATATGCTGATTCGTAGGTAATTAAACCACAGCAGCAGGGATCGATGCTAACAAGGTGCACAATTTCATGGCTGATGTTAGTGTCATTTGCCTTTAAGTATATTTGACCAGTTAAGCAAAACGCTCAGTACTTTTACAAAAGTCAAAATGATGGTAATAATCGACGCAGCCAGCACATAGCAACAGCGCCCTCTTCTGGCGTTATGGTCTTTCAATACAGATGGCTGAATCTACACCAATCAGGACTAAGTTTGAGATTTGCTACAGATTTGCGGTGGGACTGCAGTAGCTGTGAATTTCACATCCACTATGGAAAATATTATTATAACACCAGTTACACATAGATTAAACGACTGTGCACCCTTTTCTTTTCGCCCCGATATTTAAAACATGACCTTCATTTATATCCCAGCTACACACCTGTAAAGTGTTGTGGCTCTATAATGAACAGTTACAGTTACAAAAAAATGATCAAATCTTTACAGACACACTGAACAAAGGCAAGACACACAAAAGAAAATGAGTAGCAGTCATTTATTCATGGCTAATCAGCCTCTAAGATGATGAGTACAGTTTGAGCTTCTATAAGCACACATACACACACACAAAAGTTTCATGTAAGATCTTCCCATGAGGCCAGTGAACAGGACCGGAGTTAAGAGGTGAACTTGGTCCCATTAATCACAGACTGCTGCTTCCTGAGCTCTGAAAAAGCTGAGGCAGAACTACACTTAGGGAGATTTTTTTTTCCACAGGAAGTAAAGCAAACACTGACTGAAGAAAGTATTAAATGCTTAAAGCTGCTGGTGAAGTCCCAACATTGGAATTGGTTAGCTATACATTTATTCAAGTACTCTATTTGCACTTTTTATTTTAAAGTATTTGTACTAATAAAAGTCTTTGAAGTTTTTCTTTGAACACTGGATGGTCCTTTACTCATTTTCTGGCCTTGTACCTGACCATTTTTCAGATGGTTTATCTATAAAACGCAGTGGAGGCTCTCTCATGTTTGGGGGCTGCATTTCAAACAGTGGAATTAATATCACAACTGATGGAATTATGAATGGGATCGTACCGAACAAAAGGCAGCCAACATCAAAGAGCTTTGAGAGTCCTATATACTACTTCAAGAAACTGCAAGAAAGCTTGCCTAAGAAAGTTCATTGTTGTAGAATAAAGGTGGTCATAATAAATATTCACTTTCCATCTTGTTAGAACTTTGTTTTTGCCTTTTATACTGCATCTAAATGTATGTTTAAATGCGTGCTTCAATAAATCACTGCGCATATTTCCCATCTTCCTAGCAAAATATTTAAAAAATGAGGGGTCGCTGAAGTGTTTGCACAGTTCTGTATCTTTAAGACTGGGATGTCAAACGCCTTCACAAACGATGTTTTTTATAATCTGCAACATATTCTGACGAATGAAAAATATTCGTGTATTGTATTAAATAAACAAAAACTATATTTAGAACTGATTAACAAAAAAAAAGCCCGGAGCAACTAAATTTAAATGAACTAAGGTGAAAACAAAAATGAAAAACTGAAAGGGGCAAATAATTAGAAAATTTAAATTAAAATCGTAATACTTTGAAGAAGAAAAAAAAATCCAACTGTGTGTTTTAAATAAATAAATTAGTCATTCAGCATCACGGGTTTCATCCACCCCCAGCGTGAATTTTCCGTCTCATTTTCGTTCCGTGCGGTGCCGTAGATGACAAACCAAAAGACCCGCCCACCTGCTCTGCTGTCATATCGCCACGTACGATTCAGTGCAACGCAACATGCTAGTGCGTTTGACAGACCGCCCAACTGACCAATCAGGTTAACCACCAAACGAGCTACTCTGTCCAGCGGGCTGGTGGAAGCTGCTGATACCTCTCCAGCTGAGAGGAAGCGACGGGTGGAAGGTAGAGTAGATGAGGTCCTGTGTTCATAATAAAGTGAGTATACTGGCAACATATCTGTCTATGGGGCTCTTAAGTAAAGCTTTAAAATCCACGCTGAGCGTGGGGGAAATGCTGTGTAAGCTCTTCTGCTCAGGCTCACGGTGTAACGTTACATGAGTGTCTCATTTGTCCATGCTTGGCACCGAAGCGCTAAATCTGTCAGTGACGGTGCTAAAGGCTAACACCAACAGCTTCCTCTGGTTATTATTATTAGCCAATAATTTGCAGTGTGTGGAGACTAGATGGGCTGTTCGAGGAAGATCAAAAATGAGGAAGCTGGGTACACGATGATGCTTACGCACTTAGAAACTTACGATTGTATATTTCCAGATATTGTAAAATCTAAAACACGTCACCTCAGCCGGCACTATAGTGATTGTTCTCATTTGTAGATGTGGGGGAGCCGGGCCTTTCTCGCCGGCTGGCTGCTGTTGCTGCTGGTCCAGCTGTTGTGTTTGGAGGCTGTGCCCATCAGCATCGACAAGACGAAAGTCAAAGAACCAGAGAAAAAGCCCGAAGAGCCTCCAGCCAGTGTGGTAAGGAAGAAGACATAATATTTACACTGCACGCAAGCTGAAAATTCACCATAAACCATAATACACGTCGTATCAAATAACGACCCTTTTTCAGCAGTGGTGCAGGGAGATAATTGTGTTTATTTGGCTTTCATTATCTATTCGTTTTAATAGTATTTAAGTCAGGCATAAAAGTCAAAATTTTGGTCATTATTTTTAGGATAAGACGATTTTTTTATTATAAAAATATTTGTTTCCTTTTTTTTTTCAACTTAAAACAATGTGTATAGAGATGAGCGGCTTCAAGAATCTTTGTGGGATTGGATTACATAATTTCACAGAATAAACGATTTATTAATGTTTATTTATTAGCTATTTCATAGGGGGTACGCTGTAGTAAGTACGCCCCTGCTAAGTTTATTGGAAAAATGGCCTCTTTCTCTTATTCAAAACTTTAAAACTTGTGATCTCACAAACCAATTTATTTCTCAGTACAATAGTTTCAGATGCTATAGATTGTTTAGTGCCCAAATACTGTTATCTGTGTACTCATTTGTGCCTCTGGAAGGGTTAAATACTGTCATACAGAGGTTAAACAAGTACAATATAGTTTCAGTGTTGATTGCACGGGAATGCTCTTTTTTAGATATTAAGTATATGATCTTTACAGAAAGCGGTAACCCAGTTTGTATTTGTCATGTGGTGGTGTTTTCTGTACTTGCTCAGACACTTTTGGTTGGATTTTTCTTTAATTTGTCACCCATATACAGATAGAGATGCTGCACTGTATATATAAATATAGATATATATCAGAAATGTTTAAAATAGGATTTGATTACCCAATGTAACATGTTATTGGCGTTTTTAAATTTCATTTTATTTACTGTATTTTTAGGACACTGGACTCCACTATGACCGCTACCTCAGAGAAGTCATTGATTTTCTAGAGAAGGATCAGCATTTCAGGGAAAAGCTCCACAATACAGACATGGAAGACATTAAGGTACCCCGCTTTCTGTTGGTTTGGTCTTACTGCAGTGGCACAACATTTCAACCAGCTCCTTATATAAGACAATTGTCACTATAATATACTCGTTTCATGTACATGCACTGCTTCCTGCAAAGTTTAACCCAGTGTAAGCAAAAGTACAATATGCTTTGCTGTAAAAGTGTAGTGTATGTTTCAGAATTGTTTTAATCGCTTAATTTGCCACAATTTATTTATGTTGCAGCAAGGTAAGCTGGCCAAAGAGCTAGACTTTGTCAGCCATCATGTCAGAACAAAACTAGATGAGTTAAAAAGGCAGGAGGTAAACCGACTCCGGACCCTGATTAAGGCCAAGCAGGACCTTGAAGGAGGAAATGGTAAGTTGTGCAAAACAAAAATAATTTCATTTTGAATTCTGTTTAAAGTATCAGGCTCTAAATCAACTTTAAGTTGATTATTTTAGAGGTAAATAAAAGAAAGTTCTATTTTATGTATTCATATGTTTTAATATGTGTAATATATTTGAATTTCTCCCTGGACAGACATAGCAGTGGACCATCAAGCGCTGCTGAAACAGTTTGAATACTTGAACCACATGAACCCGCACACGTTTGAAGTGGAAGATCTGGATCGGCTGATCAGATCGGTAAATGTTGTTGCTCGATGCTACTTCATACTTAATGAAAAGTATAACATCTTGAAAGTATTTATGCCTTTGCACAGTGGAGTCCTGCAGTAGAGAGAAAGAGAAAACAGGAACCTATGCAGCTGCTTAATTCGTACACCAAAATTGGCCCGTAGGTGGTGAAAGCTTCACAGTTGGTGAATGACTATAATTACCAGCAACTAGAAAGGAAAGGGTAGTACTGAGTACTGAGGTGTAGAGGACAGATGTATTATTTTTATTTGACCTTCTTTTCATTATTGTTTTTAAAAACAGCAATACGTTTAGTCTTGTATCTGTGTCTCAGATGATGTTAAGACAAAAAGGCTTTTCACGATGGTTTCCAGAAGTGAGCTGATGTATAGGAACGTGCAGGCATAGACCTGAAAAATCCCGTTTACTACTACTGTGAGGGTCTGACAGTCTGGAAGTAGTCTGATGTTCTGAACAGTATCTCTTGTTTTGACTTCGACTGTGTCTAAGTGACATTTCCAGCTGATGCATTATTGTTTGCTGGGTATAGCCTTGTGTGGTTATTACTGTTGAACAATTTCTGTTTTCTATTTGTCATCAGGCCACTAAAGATCTGGAGAACTATGACAAAGAGAGACACGAGGAGTTCAAGAGGTACGAAATGATGAAAGAGCACGACAGACAAGAACACCTGAAAACACTGGATGATGAGGAGAGGAAGAAAGAGGAGGAACACTATGAGGAGATGAAGAAGAAACACGCCGACCACCCTAAAGTCAACCACCCGGTAAGTGACGAAGGTGCACAGAGAAAAATAAATGATATATTTTGTTGGTATTTTTTTTTTTTTTTTTTGTCCAGATTGTAATATTCATTTTACCTCAATCTGGAAATCAAATGTGTTTTTACTTCAATGATGCAGGGTAGTCAGAATCAGCTGAAGGAGGTCTGGGAGGAAGCTGATGGCTTAGATCCTGAAGATTTTGATCCTAAGACATTCTTCAACCTGCATGGTAAGACCTGTACTATCATCTACTAACATACATAATTTGCTCTGTAAAACATACAGTACTAGAACACGGCATATTCGCCTCCTTTTCTCTTTTTCTATAATACAGATACAAATGGAGATGGCTTCTTTGATGAACAGGAGTTGGAGGCATTGTTCACCAAAGAGGTAAAGCTGTGGCTTCTGATAATGTGTAAATATTTCAGAGTAGGTCTTTGTACTGACTGTGGGCCTCTGTGATTTCAGCTGGAAAAGATTTATGACCCCACCAACGAGGAGGACGACATGGTGGAGATGGAGGAAGAGAGGCTACGTATGAGAGAGCATGTTATGAATGAGGTACAACAAGCTGCACTCAGCAACCTGTTTTCCTGAAACTATGCAGGTGAAAAAGCCGATCCTGGATTAGCTGGGCCAAAATTGTTCTGTGTGTGAAATATACATAGGGTAATATTTAGCATCATTAATTCTAATGTAGTAATAGTCACAATCGCAGTCCTCTACTACCTTTAATGCAGCTCATCAGTTTGTTAAAAGGTTGGAAGCACAAAAACTTTATGCGTATGGACATATTCTGACAAATTACCTGTGAAAAATGCTCGTGTATTGTATTAAATAAACAAAAACTATATTTAGAACTGATTAACAAAAAAAAAGCCCAGAGCAACTAAATTGAAATGAACTAAGTTGAAAACAAAAATGAAAAACTGAAAGGGGCAAATAATTAGAAAATTAAAATTAAAATCATTTCAATAATTCAAAGCCTGTGACTAAAGTCACATGACTGACTTTAGTGACTGCAGAAACAAAATAGAAAAGACAACTAAACCTCATTCTCGGTCTCAGCTGGGTTTGCATCTTGTGTTAAACAGGCTCCACTGTGTTTTATCTGCCGTAGTCCTTTCAGTGAATAAGAAAATATACAACTAGTGTTAAAAGCCTTTCTGCTCTTGTCTGTGTCACAGGTGGATTCAAATAAAGACAGGCTGGTCTCTCTGGATGAGTTCCTTGTTGCTACTAAGAAGAAAGAATTCTTGGAGCCAGATAGCTGGGAGGTGAGAAACATTAGATGACACTTTATCATGATAACAGCTTTTATGAGTTATTTAATACAGAAACATTTGGTTAAACGAAGCAGGACTGTAAAAAATGGCTTCCTACCTGCTCTGTGTTCTTCAGACCTTGGAGCAGAACCAGGCTTATACCAATGACGAGATGAGGGAGTTTGAGGAGCATCTTGCTCAGCAAGAACAAGATCTCAACCAGAAGGCTTTTGACCTCCAGAAACAGAGAGATGAGCTGGAAAGACAACAGGAGCAGCTTAATGCACAGAAAATGGAGCTACAACAGGTAAGGAATGGTACACTACAAATGGAAAAAGGTTTGCTTCTGTAGATTTACAGTCAGTGCATCAATCTGCCCACATCCTAACCTTCACATTTTACCAATTGATTCAGCTGTGCTTATATTGTATTTTAAGCAATCAAATTGTCTGTCCACATGTAGTAAATGAATTCTAATGTACTAAAACTCTACAGGCAGTTGAGCATATGGAACGGCTCAAGTCACAGAAAGTAGACTCTCCTCCAGAGGTTCTCGGTGAGTGTTGATTTTGTTTTTCTCCTACTTTTATTTTGATAGTGGTTTGATTTTAAAGGTCTAACCTCTGAGAATATAAAATTGTTCTCTTTGTTACAATTGAAGGGAACGCTGTCCCAGAAATCCCTGCAGTTGACGGCCAACTGCATGAGGCCCAACAACAAGGACATGACCCTGCACCCCAAGGACATCACCCTGTACCCGAAGGCCATGACCCTGCACTCCAAGGACATCACCCTGCACCCCAAGGTCACGACTCTGCACCCCAAGCTCCTCAGGATATACCACAGGAACACCATGGACAAGAAAATCAAGACCAGGCCCAGCAAGGTCTCCCTCAAACACATGATAATATACCACCTGGTCATCAAGAAGTTGTGCAAAGCCAGAATCAGCTGCCATAATAATGTGCACAAAACTTTACAATCAGACTTTTTCAGCACCTGCACTCGTAAGTGCTGAGGAGCAGTCCCATCGGAGTATAAGGACCTCTTTAACCACCCTGACCAGCATTAGTGGTTTGAAGTGCATTTGAGAAGAAGAACCACTCAAAGGGAATCCGTTACCCCAGATTTCAGTCTTGGTGACAGTAATCCCTTCATTACATAATGAAATTACACAGTGAAATGACCTACATGGGTTTGGATCCTGATATGTGCATACATAGATTTTACCACAGTTGTGTTTGCTTACATTGAGGGTGTTTTTTAATAGAATCATATAAATAATATTTTGTGAGCTTTCAGACCGGTTGTTTGTTTCCTCTCAAAATGACTTGCTGCTTGCTAAACATCCTGACCCAAGAGCCTTCTGGATATGTACAGTGCAGCTGTTTAAGAAGATAAGGTGTAAAGATACTCATTTTAATTACAGCCTTTGAGATTTAGATTTTTTTTAAAATTACTATCAATATACTCCAAAAAAACCTCCAAAATAAAAGACATGCATGAATCATGATGGACCTTATGAAAACATACTTTAAGAGTTAACTGCAAGATGTTTGTTTTATTTAATTATGACACTAAATTGGCAAAAAATAAATAAATCTACTGTAGCAAATGCAACCAGCTTACAGCATTTTCACACCATCCCCAGACATCGCACTAAAAAAAACTAAGGAATTGATACAAGCAGTCGCTGTGTTGTGTAATGATCTACAAGGTGCTGTCAGATCTGCAGCTATCACTGTGACCTGACATTTACAATCCTTTAACCTTCAACACCATTATGAAGCCAGGTCGCTCTCTTTTTTTCAAATGCTCCCTTCTTAATGGTCATTTTGCTTCCCCTCAAACTACCAGTTTACTGTTTTCCTACTATAACACATTTTTTTCTTAATGTGTACAGTTAATTTACTGTACTGAACAGTAAAAGCTCTTAAATAGTGCTTTTGTTAAACAGTATAATGAACTCATGATCCATACACATGTATTGCTACGTGATTCTGATGAAACAGTTTTGATATTGTTTATTTGAGGTTTACTTTTACCTAACCATCTAGTATTTTGCTGAAACAGTCTGTCAAAGTAAGGCAATGAAAACCTTGAATTTTGTTTCACTCTGTTCATTTTGAGGTATTTATGACTTTTACATGAAAGAGAACATATTAGCATATTTGGCAAAATGCTGGTTTGGTGTTACATGCTGTGTTATCCTGTATGCTTTTGTTTAATGTAAATTTGCTTCTTCAAATCGGGGAGAATAATGAGATATTTGGGAGTTGCTGCCACTTCTCACTGAAGACGTAAATTTTCAGTCGGTGAGATCTCTGCCTTTCGGTTTTAACTTACACAAAATTTAAGAAACCGTCTCTTTATTTGCTTTGTCAGTCGTTTCCCGTGTGCCATGCATTATATTTTGCACAAAATGTAAAGCTGGTGTTTGATTTCTTGCTGCTGGATCCAAGGGTCATTTGACAAAATTGCACACCTCAGTTAAAATAAAATAAAGTGGTTCAGGTTGTCAAACAGATTTCACTGGTAATGTTTGAGTGATGCGTTTCCCGTGGGACATTTACCTCCAGTAAAACCATTTCTGAACATGAATAGATGCAATGTAATAAAAAGGATGAGCTGTTTCCATAGCTGCTATTGTCATAGCTGAAGGCTGCTCTGAAGTAGACTGAATTCTACACTGGATTGTATTAAGTTAAACTACTCACATGCAAGACCACACAGAATGAAAATGTCAAAAAACAAACAGCTTCAGCAACAGAAGGTAATAGGGCACAACTTTATTGAAACAGTCTCAATCAATAACAGTGTACAAAGAGGTGACGATGCAGGCAGGGACACAGGAGTTAAAAAAACAAAAACAAAATTAAACGTTTTGATGAAAATTATAAAGGGAGTAACAAGTGGCTTACAGCACTCATGGAATCAAATTGACAGTGACGGGGTATTTTTTGCATTTATTTTGTACAAAAAATAAATTAATGAAATCTTTCAAGTTTACAGGAATATCTTTTTGTTGTTTTTCCATCACACGTACTTGCTGATAATCCTACATGTAGTTAATTTCAGCATTTTTGTGACAAAACATCAAAAAGATCTAGACAGACCGAAGCAGGCTGACTGATAAGTAGGCCAGGAGTTAAAAAAATAAGATTACCGATGAGAAACAAAACATTGTTATAAAAGTGAGCTGGGGCAAACACATTCAAAAAATCCTGAATGTTCAACGTGGCGTAATTCGACGGTCCCAGGGATCCTTTAGGATCGCATTGCCTGCGCATTACCTCGGGACAAACCACGAGGTCCTTGGGCTGCTCCACGTTTGTAGCCTTGCTGATATCCCTCCTTAAAGAGATAGTAAGGCTTCATAAGTGCATGTTTTGTATTTATAGTTACGCTTGGTTATAAAAAGACTGATGTAAACTCAATGCAATGACTTAAATTAATGCATTAACTCTTACCCGCTGATAGGTACTGTTGGAATAGTCCCGAGATGTGTTGAACGGAGTTTGACCGTATCCACTGCTGGGAGCGTTTGAGAATGGTGGACGGTAGCCTTCATATCCACCTGATGACAGAAAGACATTAGTTCAACAGGTGATGCATATTTACTCCTAATCAAAATAAATCACAATATAATTATTGTAAATCTAAACAACATTGGATGCTTTTACCTCTAAATCCATTCGAGGAGCCCCGATATCCATTCATAACGCCACGAGCGTTCCTGGGTCCACCTCTTGGCACAGCTCTGCTGCTGTAGAAGGACTGACCAGACTGCCCAAACCCTGCACCTACAGAGGGATCTTCATGTCCTGGCGTTGAGGACATAATCTGGTCCTGGGGCTGGAATGCATTAACAACTGGACAGAAGAGACACAAAACGACATCAAAATATGTGTCACGTACTGCTGGATAAGTACTAGTACATTTTTAATTTTAGACAAGGTATTAGTGGGTTTAGTTAATTGGGAATTCTAAATTGCACATAGGTGTGGATGCGAATGCCAGTGGTTGTCTGTCTCTCTGTGTTAGTCCTGTATCAGACTGATGACCTGTCCAGGGTCTACCCTGCCTCTCACCCTATGGTGGCTGGGATAGGCTCCCTGATAAGGATAGGCAGAAGAGGATGGAAGGATTTTTTACTTTTAAAATGCAAAAATCACATTCTGAATTCTGAGAAGGCTGCGTGATTTTTACTTATTGCATCCTCACTGACTCATATTTCAACTTTGTCACAAAATAAATATTTTCTGTTGCAACAAAGTGAAGCTTGGGAGCCTCTTGATATCCTAATACATCTTTTACCACTCTGTTCATGCTCTAGGGTTTCCGTACAAAACAAGATGCACACCTGTCTGTAATCTTTCTTGTGGGATGTCAGGCTGGTCGACCGCATTTTCTGGCTGGCTGCTAAAGCCCTGTCCATAGCCACCAGGGAACTGGCTAGGCTGCTTCAAGGGGTCTGCTTGGCCATCGGTAGTTGGAGGTACAGGTGCATTCATGTTAAATACCTGAAAAGAGAAACAAATTTTTTCCTCCCCCATTCCTGTCCATATCAATATTATAACAAAATAAAATAACCACAATACCCGACGATGGCCTGGGGTCAAAGATCTGCGCAGTTTGGGAAGTCTTAAATTGTTGCTCCTTGCACCAATAACTGACCAGTTTTCACTGTGACTAATAAAACATGCCAACCAATCTCTAATACTGACCTATGACTTGTGCAAGTATGAAAGCTGACGGTTTCCTACAGAATGCATCAAGTCCAAACACGCTCACTGTGACACCGTTTAAATGGACCCAATAGAAAGCGTACCGCTTGCACTGACTGGAAAGGTGCTGCGTTGACATTGATGCCTCCAGTGAGGGTGGGTTTGGAGACAGGAGGGAAGGCAGAGGACAGAGAACATGGGGCAGGAGACGGTTCAGATGACAGAGACATTGAGGCCTGGGTAAGTAAAAGAGGAGGGAATTTGGAAGGCAAGGAAACAACGAATATGGAGAAGTCAGTGCAAGAGATGAGATGATTTTCTTTTGGCTTAAAAAGTTCCCTTTTCTGTTATTATAATATTCAAATGAATCAAATAACTCCCCATCGCACGCAGTAGACAACAAAAAAAGATGTGTCAGAGAGCATCACATTCAATCCATGGAGAAGACCTTTCGAAATCTCTCTTCATAATACAAAAACAATCTGAACTCCAATTATTCATGAGCTGCACCACTTAGCCAGAAGAGCAGTCTCACCACCCATATCCTGCAGTGGCTCCTCCCTACTTACTTGTGAGGATTCCTGTGGTCCAGACACTGCAGCTGTCTGAGGAAGTCTGGACTCTGAGTGGACTGTTCAGAAGACATAAAATAAATAAATAAGACAAACTCCTAAAAAAAGACATGCTGCTAAATTATGCACTTTCAATTATATCCACATCAGAAAGCAGCGACCAAACAACTTAATAGGCATGCACTAATTACTAATTGAACCTCTGGTCTAACAGCAAAGTGATCATTTGTGCCCAGGAAACAAAGAAATCCTATTTAAAATATATATACATATATTTATATTTTAAAGTCTATTGGCCAGTATGAGCAATACTAATGTTTGCTAATAAATCAGTGCATCCCTATTCAGTATAACCTGTGAGTAAATGTCACTCACGTAGAGGACCGCCCATCTGTTGCAGGTCAACAGCTTGCACAGGCTTCATTGGCTGCGCAGACACAATGGCTGGATCCAGCGCCTGGCCATCAAACTCCAACATGGAGTCCTACGACAACAAAACAAGAGTAAATGTAAACAGATGAGATTTGCAATCAGTCCAATAAGCAAGCGAGCACATCTGTTTCATACCCATAATCCTTCACTCCGCATTAGGAAGATACCTCAACTACAAACAAACTTGACTAAAAGGATCTTAGTACCAACTCCCATGTAAGCACATCTTCCTAAAACCTGGGCTAATCATGATCTCATTTAAATTCTACTCCTTTTGAATTTTTGTCCCAAATTACACTGAATGGGTTTTTTCCCCTGTTTTGATATTTTACTCTTTTTTTTTTTTTTTTTTTTTTTAAAGTTCGCATTCATATATCAGAAATTACAACTAGATTCGTTTTCTGAGTCACAACAAGTACGTTCTTGTCTCATGACCTCTAGCACCACTTCATAGATTGTTGTAAATTGCCTGGACATGCAGTCCTCATCTTTGGCCAACCTTTTTGCAAGTTCATCCTACTTGCCATTGCTTATTTGAGACACACACCACACACTGTGAGCCATAGGATACTACAATATACAGCATTTTGGGCCATCTAACCTGCATGAAGTTGTATGTCCCTTGCATCTGGGCCATGAGGTCTTGCACTGCCTGCTTTCTAACCACGGGATCAGTATCAGGAGTGGGAGTGACTTGGTTCACAGTAATGGTTTGTTCTGGAGCCAGCTGAGCAGGGGGCTGATGCTGGAGTGAATTCACCATCTATTCAACACAGACACATGACAGGCACATTAGAATCAAACTCACGGCGTTGGAAAGTAGGTTTCAGGGCACCGAGGACTGTGATGATTCAGTAATAGAGCATACCTGGGCCTCCACACTCCACTCCTCGACTTGGTCTTTGTCTGTACTGCTGTATGTAGTTTCTGGAATGAACTGTCTGTTTACAAACTGCAACAGAAGACAGTACACTAAAATGTGATATAACAATTTAAGGAAAGAGTTGATCTGTGTGGGTTATTGTGCAGCATAGATACAAATCTCACCTCTATAGTTTCCACTTTAACGGGCTCTGTATTTTTTTCACTAGCGAATCCTATATTAAATGAAAAATATACATGAGGATGGCTTTCTTTCTGGGTCACACACACACATCATTTGCTAATTGTTAGCTACCAGGTTCCGATGGCTGCTCCACAGCTTTAGACTCAGCCACCACGGTCTGTTCCTCTTGCTCTTCTTCCTCCTCGCACGTCCCATTTTGATGAGTTTGCGCTCTGTCAAAGTAACCACTCCGCAGCACTTTGTCCAGGGTTTCCTTCAGTGACTTGTCTGGAATAAGAGAACACTGAAGCTGTTCAGACTTTTCTATTATCACAAACCACAATGGACGATTAAGGTCTGCCTCCATTTTCTTACACAGTCAGTACAATCTGCAAGAGAAGTCCTGCAACAGCTGGTATGAGCCAATCTCAGAATTAATCGAGTGAATCAAATGTTGTGTGAAGGGATGAAACAACAGATACAATAAACTGGGGCCGATCAGATGTCTTGAACAATCTAACTACTAACAATGAATGCAAGTGAGTTTCCGCCTGTGTGGATAGGTGCACACACACCAAACATTTTCTTTAAGATATTTTTTTTTTTTTTCTTACTGCACTTAAGATGAAGGCATGAAATAAATATCAACTAGCCACATGTTAAGCCTCTCCATTTTAAGGCATTTTCCACAAGTGCTTTAAATATAGTTTAAAAATAGTTTCTTTTTAAAAAAAAAAATGTATGTGTATGGGTGATGAACGATATTAAGACATGAAAATACTTACACGTGGTCCCTGCTACAGCCTTGTCTCGACCCTCAAGCAGTTCCCACAGGTGTAGTGATGCTTCTTCATATTGGTGAGTCAACCTGCAAATCACAAAATGCAATTAATTACACAGAGTAGTAGTATACAGTTTTTGTAGAGCAGGATTTAAAAACAAAACAAAACACAAAACCAAAAACATATTTAAGCACTGATAACTCTAAATGTAACTTCTGTACCAGTGACAGCACACAGGTACGCACGTACCTTACATCGTAGTTCCTCTCAGGTCCTACCAATTTGTAAAACTCATCGAGGGATGAGAGTTCAGCATCAGTGAGCAAAGGCGCACCAGAGGCATCGGGGTGTTTAAGGTCCTGCCTGACACCGTCTTCTCCCAGCTGGTCGAGTAAATACTGAAGCTCCAAAACACTCTTCAATCGTCTTTGTTCAGTCTCTTCTCGCTGCAGCTGTTCCCGTCTTGCAGACTTCTTGACTGCCTTTTGAATCTGAACACATTCAGGCACAATTTCATGCATTTAGTTTCACAAGATATCACACACCCATTACGTTCACTCTGTACATCACTGCACTTTGAAAAAATCAAAAAGGTCAATGAGCATGGTCAAAAAAAAATTATTCGCTTCCCTGTTCACTCCATCTGGCACTTTAAGCTTTGTGAGCCATTTGGGAGTATTTCATCAATTACACCTGGTGTTGCCAACTGTGATTGTTTTATGGCAATAAAGAATGTACGTTACAAAAAATTACTAGGGCAGAGAATGAATAAGGATTTGCAGATGCCACTAAAGATCACAACAAGTGTCTAAAAGCTTTGCAATTAGGTATTTTAATTATACAGTGGGATGCAAAAGTTTGGGCAACCTTGTTAATAGTCATTATTTTCCTGTATAAAGTTGGTTGTTACAATAAAAAATGTCAGTTAAATATATCATGTAGGAGACACACACAGTGATATTTGAGCAGTGAAATGAAGTTTATTGGATTTACAGAAAGTAAATGGTAAATGGCCTGTATTTGTACAGCGCTTTACTTCGTCCCTAAGGACCCCAAAGCGCTTTACACATTCAGTCATCCACACATTCACACACTGGTGATGGCAAGCTACATTGTAGCCACCCTGGGGCGCACTGACAGAGGCGAGGCTGCCGGACACTGGCGCCACCGGGCCCTCTGACCACCAGCAGTAGGCAACAGGTGAAGTGTCTTGCCCAAGGACACAACGACCGAGACTGTCGGAGCCGGGGCTCGAACCGGCAACCTTCCGATTACAAGACGAAAGGTTGTCATTTTATTGATTCCAAAACCTTTAGAACTAATTATTGGAACTCAAACTGGCTTGGTAAGCTCAGTGAACCCTGACCCCACATACACAGGTGAATCCAATAATGAGAAAGAGTATTTAAGGGGGTCAATTGTAAGTTTCCCTCCTCTTTTAATATTCTCTGAAGAGTAGCAGCTTGGGGGTGTCAAAACAACTCTCAAATGACCTGAAGACAAAGATTGTTCACCATCATGGTTCAGGGGAAGGATACAGAAAGCTGTCTCAGATTTAAGCTGTCTGTTTCCACAGTTAGGAACATATTGAGAAAATGGACGACCACAGGCTCAGTTCAAGAAAAATCTCGGATAGACAGATGCGACGAATGGTGAGGACAGTCATAGTCAACCCACAGACCAGCACCAAAGACCTACAACATCATCTTGAAGCAGATGGAGTCACTGTTCATCATTCTACCATTCGGCGCACTTTACACAAGGAGATGCTGTATGTGAGAGTGATGCAGAGGAAGCCTATTCTCCGCCCACAGCACAAACAGAGCTGCTTGAGGTTTGCTAAAGCACATTTGGACAAGCCAGCTTCATTCTGGAATAAGGTGCTGTGGACTGATGAAACTAAAATGTAGTTATTTGGGCATAACAAGGGGTGTTATGCATGGAAGAAAAAGAACACAGCATTCCAAGGAAAACCCCTGCTAGCTACAGTAAAATATGGTGGTGGTTTTCATCATGCTGTGGGGCTGTGTGGCCAGTGCAGGGACTGGGAATCTTGTCAAAGTTGAGGGAAACATGGATTCTACTCAGTATCAGCAGATTCTGGAGACCAATGTCCAGGAATCAGTGACAAAGCTGAAGCTGCACCGGGGCTGGATCTTTCAACAAGACAACGACCCGAAACACTGCTCAAAATCCACTAAGGCATTCATGCAGAGGAACAAGTACAACGTTCTGGAACGGCCATCTCAGCCCAGACCTGAATATTATTGAAAATCTGTGGTGTGAGTTAAAGAGAGCTGTCCATGCTCGGAAGCCATCAAACCTGAATGAACTAGAGATGTTTTGTAAAGAGGAATGGTCCAAAATACCTCCAACCACAATCCAGACTCTCATTGGAACCTACAGGAAGCGTTTAGAGGCTGTAATTTCTGCAAAAGGCGGATCTACTAAATATTGATTTCATTTATTTTTTTGTGGTGCCCAAATTTATGCACCTGCTTGATTTTGTTTAAACAATTATTGCACACTTTCTGTAAATCCAATAAACTTCATTTCACTTCTCAAATATCACTGTGTGTGTCTCCTATATAATATATTTAACTGACATTCTTTATTGTAACAACCAACGATTTATACAGGAAAATAATGACTATTAAAAAGGTTGCCCAAACTTTTGCATCCCACTGTATCTATAAAAAATAACTGATGCATACTGATTTTTGGTATGCGTGTTTAAGGTTTCATCAGCAAGTTAAAGGCACACCTATAGCTCAGGACTCACCTCCTGACCCAATGCGAGAAAGCTCTTTTGCAATTCTCGAGCAAACTCTAAGTTGTTGTTGATCTCTTGATACTTCGCCAAGGCCTCCTTCATGCACAACACGGAAAGAAAATCAGATATTTTTAACTGGAAATTATTTAAAGCAGGAGGCAGTAAATACTAAACATGCAATAATTTCATAACAATGATAACACTTGAATGTGAAAAATAACTTCATATAAGTTTGTTACATACACAAAGCTGTTTGCAAATAAGCTGGGACACAGTAAAAGCTAAATAAAAATAGAGTGACTTGAAAATAATTTAAAGCCCATGTTTAAATAGTGCACAGAAAACATTTCAAATGTTGAATCATTTGAAATGCAAATGTTTAACGTTAAAAATATCATTGCTTTTAATTGTGCAATATTTAGTGCTACCAAGCATAACTCTGACCTTCAGTGTTCTCTGGGATATAAAAAAAAAATTAATGTCTAAAGTCACCAGTCAAAAAAGAAAATACTTCAGAAGTTTGGCAACTGGGTTTGCAGATCTTTTTTCCCCTCTAAGTTAAACTTAAAGACTTTCATAATGGCTCTTTCATTCCACCAGAGCACTTGAACAAATACTGTGATAATGGGCGTTATTAAGAGAGTGAGTGAAGAAAAGAAAGACTGTTGAGATATATATTAGGGGTGCAACGATACACAAAATTCACAGTTCGGTTCGGTTCGATACTTTGGTGTCACGGTTCGATATTTTCTTGATACAAAAAAAAAAAAAAAAAGTTCATGCCTTTTTAATTTGTCATTTATTAAAACTATAAATATATATTTTAACTCAAAAGTAGTTTTTAAATTCAATGTTGCTGAAACAACAAAATAAAAAAAAATAAAAAAAAATCTGATTGAGAAATCACTCATCTTTGGAAAAGAGTATTACAGAGAAATGGCTCTTTCCAAAATAAAAGCTATACTATACGCTTCTTCTGAGCTATACTCTCAGCAGCATATTAAACATATCAGGTCCCCATAAGGAGAATCATGTGCTAACGGCTGTCTAAATGACTCAGGTAAAGTTTGTAGCATGCGTGCTTGTTGTTTTTGTCTGCTTCCACTTGTCTTTGCACTAGGATGATGTCGGCGTAAATGTGCAGTCATATTCGTTGTGTTCCCACTAGTGCTGTCAGCGTTAAAATGACATTAACGCGGCAAATCTCCCTTAACAAGTTACCACGGATCGCCCCGTGCGTGGGGCTGGACGGCGTCAACACAATGACGAGCTAACTGCGCTAACGCACTAGTTCCCACCAATGTAATTGAGCATTGCGTGGCACATCCGACATACTGTTTTACTTTTGTCCATCAGGGTCATGCTTCCACATGAAAACCAAAATAGTTCCAAACGCCAGATCTGAATGAGGGTGGGGGAGGTTTAATTTTGGGTAGCGTTGAGGCAGTTGCCATGTTGCAACGAGCTTAGCTTCTGTCTTGCTAGCTTGCGCTGCGCTCAATGGATCTGCGCTCGACAGTGCAGCCTAGGCGGAGTAGTGGAACGCAGATCCACTGAGCACTCAACACAGACAGCATCGTCAGAAGAAAAGTTTTGTATTGTTCGATACATATGCGTACCGAACCGAAAGCACTGTATCGAACGGTTCAACACCGATACATGTATTGTTGCACCCCTAATATAAATACAGGGTTAGAGTGACTGGAAATCCTTGCATTTGACAGAATTTACATTTGATCTTGCCACAAAACAAAGCTGTGTCCAAATGAGAAGCCGTTTTGTTTTCTTACCAGCTGATCCTGATTTAGTCTCTCGCCCTTATTCTTCCTTGCCTGGTAGTCATCCAGTTTGGACTGCAAGAAGGTTATTGAAAAACAAGAAATTTGACATTAAAGTTGAATTCAAATAAAAAGAGAGCAAACTTATTAAAAAAATGTCATCATTATGTTTATTACCACTGTGGATTTATATTTTAAGGCAGTTTGATGACATTTCTCACACAATCTTAACAAATTATGAGCAAGACAGAGGAAAATCTGGACATCATAATTAGTGCTACTGTTTATTAAGCGGATTCATTGGGGAAGGGGAAACCTGTTATAAAACCAGTTGAAATTTAAAGTACCTACTCCAACATTTTTCTGATTTTCAAAACATATCCCAACACCTGCATTCTCCCAAATCAGTATGTTTGATAATTATATATTATTGTATGTCATTATATATTGACAAAAGCATACATTTTCCAGCATCCACAACAACAGACAAAACAGAAAAAGGCTTTACACCCTATTTGAGGTTAATCCAAAGCGAAGTTTACTCTAAGATGATAACTATAGATACCTTTTTCTTTTCCATATTGCGGACCTTCTTGTCAATCACACCAATAATCTGCTTCATGGCCTCAGAATGACTTCCATTTCCCAGGTCTGGAATGGCAGACTGGACAGCACTGTTGCCAGCTGTTGCTGAAGGCATCTTTGGGAGGGAAACATGTAAATATTACAATTAAAAATTTGGACCTGAATAAAACAAACAAGTAATCCTAACTTAAGATGTTAGCAGAAGAAGACAAACTATTTCAAAGCCTAAGAACTAGATCGTACACCAATGTCTTCAACCAGGTTACAAAATGCTGTTAAGGTCATGCTCTGCAGTCTCAGACTTTCAACCTGCAGTTACTGCATCTGACACCAAGCAGAAACAAGGTTTCCTAGAACAGAGCTCACAACTGGACATTTACTATGCATGCACATACAGACTTGTATAAACAACTTATATTATAAATTTTTGTTTTATGATATTTGTTGCATCCATCCACGACAATTCTAAACGATTTTTAAAGGGTTCTGTATCTTGAGATGCTTGTGCACATTTCAACATAACTGTCTGCACTGTGATACTGTAGGGATGTTCTGTATTTTGAGGATTACACAAATGATTACAGACACATTGCCCTTTTCCATTTTTGTCCAAGTCTAGCAATAAACAGTAATTAAGCTGAGCACCACCCGATTCAACTGATACCTGTGGACGAAATGGACCCACAGTTGTTGCTTAAATGTACCTTTCATTGTCAACTGTGTATTAAATAAAAGCCTAAAAACGATCTCTCTCTCTCTCTCTCTCTCTCTCTCTCTCTCTAGATAGAGAGATAGAAGTGGTACCGTATGAATTGTTATTTGTACTGTATTGCCCGGTAATCTCTAATATAAACTGAGCTCATGCTGAGTTCAGCTGGTAAGATATTCACTTTATGTAACGCCAGCAGTTTCACGTTTTGAACTTTGAAGACCCTGCTTCAGCGACCCTCCAAGCTCCACATTAGGACACCAAACCCTGACTCAAGCCCAAATACCCGGGCCGGTGAAAGTGATACTTACCGATGTGATCCCTTATTAAGGTTTGAGGGCTAATTAAATCGATACGTCGAGATACAACCTCCTCTTGGACGATAAGTTGATGGCTGGTAACAGCAATTATTGGGGTGAGCTTTGAAAAAAATCAGAACACCACATCCAATATAACAGAGGAAGTTAAAACAACATAAAAATGTCGGGCCTCCTATTCAAAGTTAAAGTCTTTTAGCGTCTGTGGAGAAAGAGGCTAGCCTTACTAACAGATGCTAACAACACAAAAATCCGCATCATAACGTAAGCCTCGAAACTCTTATCTGCGGCGTAGTTGCCAAAATAAACTTTCACTGGTGCGAGCTCGATGTTAGCTAGCCATGCCAAATCAGTTTAATAAGCATAGTGCGCTCGTCCTAATCTCCGCGTCCCATTGTTAGCCGAGCGTGTTCGGTAACGATGTGCTGCTAAAGCCCCGAGTTCAACGGTTGTCACTCAAAACCAAAGGTTAAATCCATATGAAACAGCCATTACAGACCCCCAGGACAAGCCATCGTTTCGGGACGTTTAACGTTAACTGCGAAAAACAAAGAGCACCTCGGGACGCTGAGACAACTCGTTTTCGCGCAGCCGTCTCGAATCCAGATGATAAAGACGGTTTATTAAAAAGACCTAAAATGACAGTGACCTCGTGAAAGCCATACCTTTAAGACTCTTTGTCTTCAAAGAGATCTCGTTGGTCTCGTTATACTTTAGCTGTGTGGCGTTAAATGCGGTTCGATATCTTTCACTTCAAGCGGTGTTTTTCTAGAAGGATGCTCCGACTTACACCGGCCAATGGCTGCTTAGCTGCTGCAGAGCTAACGGTAGCAGCTAAAAGGAGACCCCACTGCTAACCTCGGCGCTGCCTTCTTCTTCTTGGTTTTTATTGGTGGTTGAGAAACAACGAATTGATGCATTACCGCCTCCAACTGATAAGGAGTAGGTACCGGAATGTCACTAAGTATTAGATCCTATCATACAAATTCATTTGTCTAAGATCATTAAATATTGCCACATAACTTTTACTTGTCGTGGTATTTCTAAATAAATCAATTCAATCCTGTTTCAGTTTGATTATGTTTAGGTTTTGAATCAGTTGTCTTCTTTCTTTCTCATGCTTCTGACAGTGTAATATAACATGCTCTAATGTCTCATCACAGTACTCTCATTTAATTGGCAATGTTTCCCTTAAAATGTATAGTGTGCATTTTAGCCCAGTGTGCCCAAATCTGAGACATGAAATGACTGTTTCCTCTCTCCTCCTGCTTCCTGACAAATATATTTCTGTACCACATGTGAGTTTAACATTTTATTGCATTAGTCTTTAATTTTCTGAATATGTATGGCCCATGTAACCCTCTCAAATCAAACCCCAAGAAATTTGAATTGTTTCCTCTTTCTAGTTCTTGATTCTATAACTTTAGTTTAATGTC
The DNA here is from genome assembly GCF_051167445.1 of Perissodus microlepis. Lineage (NCBI taxonomy): Eukaryota > Metazoa > Chordata > Actinopteri > Cichliformes > Cichlidae > Perissodus > Perissodus microlepis. The sequence goes on from NC_140461.1 coordinate 21,285,558, forward strand.
CTTACCAATTCTTTTTCATGTAAAAACAAAACAAAACATTGTCTTGGTCTTATCCACTGAAAATTTAAATCCCCACTTATGTGTCCATTCTCCAACTTTAAAAATTGCTTCCTACACCTTTCTAGTAATAAATGCCATTCGACTGTCTTTATTATGAAACATCATCAATTAAAATAATAAGGGACTCACTATAGTCCCCCGTGGTGTTCCATTTTCTACTATATACTTCTCATAATAATTATTCCCTATCCTTACTTGTATTTGCCTTCTGGAGAGAAAATCCTTTATCCATCTGTACATTCGCTGTGTGATGCCTATCTTCCCCATTTTAATAAATAAGTCTTCTCTCCGTCAAAGCTGTCTGACTGCAAAGTGTGTTTTAAAACAGCCAGACAGGGGTCTTATGAGTCCCACTGTTCAGTTTTTTCTTTCTCTTTGCTTTTCTTTCGTTTAATTGCATATTCTTATTGAGAATTATGGAAATTTGAAGATAAAATCACTGTAAACACACCTTTGATTACACTTGAAATTCATCTTAAAACGGTTTCCTTTTTACTTCTTAACTAACCATTTCTTTACATTCATCTCAAAGATAAATATAGCATGCATATTTTAATTTATTTTTTATTCATGTTTTTAAAATGAATATTTATTTAAACAGTGTTGGGGGACATCCAACTCAGACTCCTATCTTTTTGTCAGTGTCATTATCTCCGAGCCATCACAGGAGGTTTCACTACATCCTTTAAACTTTTCCTTTCACTCTTGCTGGTATCCATCTGTCCCAAATCACCACTGACCCTCGTCTGTCGTTACTTTGGATAACTGACCTCAGGTATTTAAACTCACCTTCACTACCTCTACTCTTTGCAGCTTCCCTGTTAAACCTTTCTCCCTCTCATTCACAGACATGTATTCTGTCTTGCTTATCCTGACATTTATACTGATTCACCTGCCCCCTACTCTCACTACAGATCACAGTGTCAACTGTGAATATCAAAGGGCAAAGACACTCCTGCCTGACCTCATCCGTCCATCATCCCTGCAAAAAAAAGGGTTTAGAGACAATCACTTCTGTGTGTGTAATTTCACCCCCAGAATGTTGTTGTAATTTTCTCTTCTTTATTGTACGTCAGCAGAAGCAACCAATGCTGTCTTGACCAACTGGATGAACTTGAAAAAATTAGTGCGATTTTCTGTGTGCCTTGTAATTTCAATCAGCTTAAATAGTATTGGTAATAGTAGTAGTATTAGTATTCAAAACTGTAACATCATTATTTTTTAGTTTTCATCATTTAAGACTTTTAAGTGTCTTTTTTTATAGGCAAAGTTTTAAAATGTTTTGTCTCACCTCCTTTAAATGGCTTTAAAGACTGACCTGGGATTGGAACCAGGGCCACCAGTATAGGGGACTGTGAGGTGCTTCATAGTCCCACCATATCTGGAAAAACAGTGCTGTAAGTAAAGGGAAGTCAAACCTGGAATTACCAACTAATGGCAGTTGAAGAGCAGTATGCATATCTCACTTTTAAGACACGTCTCAAACAATGGCTGGTGGCAAACCATGTCAAATGGAGCATGACATTAATGATCAGAGTGAAATGAGCCCGCCTGGTAATAGCAAAGACTGAACAGAAGATGGCGCTTGTGTCTCAGACACCTAGAAAAAGCTCACGCTTGAAACAACATGAAAAACCATCTCTAAATGTACAACTCTTTGTCTTTTTCACTCTGCGGGGTGTAGTGATAACTGTTGAAATGAAGAACATAAATTCAAAAGTGAAGCAGCTCATAGAACTATATTTTTACTTTTTAGTTCAGGCATCAGACTGACTTTAATGCACTGAAACACAGTAGACATGTAGGCCATTAATGACTACACAGGATTAATTTCCATCTCTTAAGTGACAACTGTTCCATACAACTGTGCTTATGTGAGACTAAACAAAACGTAACTAAGAAGAGAATTGATGTGCTTTTTAATCAAACACAAGGCATTTTCCACTCGTATCTTTGTATTTTTAATAGTTTTAGGCCATAGTCGAATTTTAAAAAACTGTCTTTGTGAGAAGTTCCACTCCCTCACATTTCACATCATATAAATGACCATGTATAATTGCACCAATATTGCTAGAAGATCAGACCTTTTCAGTGAACTTTGAATACTGAATAGTTGATTTTCACACCTTTTCTTTCGTGATCCTCATGTCTGGTTTCCACCCCATGCTGAGCATGTCTATAAGTGGTAAGATGGATCTGTAGGTCCTCTCCTTCTGATGTGGGTTGCTGAGTAATGGCCATACATCCCTCAGTGCTCCTCTCCTGCAGCACATCTGACTGGATTAAATATGTGCAGAGGATTTATTGGCTGAAAAACCACAAGAGCCTCACACCACTTGTAGTGGCGTCCAGGCAAACACACAAATTCATCTGCCCCTTTCTCTCTCTTAACGCTCTCCCTTTCAAACTCATAGGCTATAAATGTTTTGTCCATTTGTGTTTTCTCACTCTTCCTTATCTTCCTTCCAACCATGCCACTATCCTGTTTTTTCAGGGTGGATTAAAGTTTTTCCACTCACAGCCTCTCTCTTCAGCATTAATAATTCATGACCCACATGTGTTGCAGACAGATTACAAACATCTCCACTTAACTGCCATAATTATCATTATTGCAGCCAGAGAATTTCATTCACCATCATGCAATTTGCGATTTTAAGCGACTGAGGTTTGATTTTGGAGCGTGGATCAAAGGTGGATTTGTTTACAAATGCTCTCCTTCGCGGAAAGCTATGATGATTAGAATCCCCATTTGGTTGAATTTTAGAACCAAGTGCACCAGTCAGTTCACAGGCGATGCCTTTGGAAATGTCGCTGCTTTTGAAGATGCTGCATGACGTATGACGTCTGAGCTGCTGAGAAACTGTTTGCCAACATCTTTCTCTGTGAGGCTGCTGTTCTTACGTTCTGTCTGTTTCATATGTAGAGTGTAAAAGAGCTCAAAAGGTGACATAGCAGCTGGAGAGAAGCAGATGGTGCTGACCACAGCGATCCATCATGGCACGTGTCCGTCCATATGCACTGCGAGTTACGCTGGTGTTGAGAATGTTAGATTGCCTCGCGTAATTGTTCTTCTTCATTTAGGTAACTCAAAGCTAAAACAAACTGTGATATCAGGAGTTATTCAAAAACACATTATGGCAAATATCCAGGATAAAGCAAATAATATGCATGCTTGTGGCAGGAAGGATCATCTTTCCACAGACTCACATAGAATCTGCAATATCTCTGTAAACCGTTATTTAGCATGGCCCGTACACAATGGGCAAAAAACATGAATCGATAGAAATATAACAAAAAATGTAGACACATATAAAAGGAAAAATAAGTATATCTGTTTATAAGTCACCAATGTTGCGAAAGAAGACACAATTATTTCCTGAAAGTTTTTTTTAAAAAACCAGGATTTCCTCTTTTAGCATGTTTGAGTTTTCTCTAAGTCCTTAATCGGCTTCAGAGAACCACACAGAAGACAATGAATGGACAATGATATTATATCAGACATATCATGTTATGATTTATGTCACAGCTGGTAATGATATGGTTGGTTGTGATATGAAAATAAGAAGAGAGCTTCAGCTCAGAACATCTGTTTTGCATATTATGCAGCATAAAACTGTAATATTTCAATTCTAATGTGTAATTCTTAATATCCACAAGTGTGCATTGTTATAATTAAATAGGAACCAGAATGTGGGCCAAACCCAAGAGAATAAATTGACCAAATAGATGGACTGTGAGAAAAGTCTGGAAGTGTATTGGAAGGAAGATATTAGAAGTAAAGGTAAAGAAATTCTACCTCATTTCTGTAACTAAAGAGTTACAATGAAATGTGTCGTCTGTCATAATAAACAACTGTGGATGAAGTAGCAAAAAATGACATTATGTGTTTTTTTTAATCACATGTCAGAAACTGTATGGAAATATCGCTCACACATGGCAAGTATAGAGAATGTGCACAGCTGCGTTTGCAGCCTATAAGTCATCATTGTTTTTGTTTCTTTTCACAGAATTTGCTTCTATATTAGAAACAGAGGGGAAAATGAACTGTGCCTTCCATATATTTGTCAGCTGGTAACTCAGCAGTATCTGACTCTGCTTCTCGTTCAAAAACTGTTCTTGCATTTCCATGTTATAGCACTTAAATCCATGCAAAGGGACAAATCCAGGCACATTTGCTTTGCTGTCATTAGATGCTCAGCCATCTCGCCGTGAGGAATTGAGTAAATGAGGAGGTGGGGACTGTAAAATATGGCCTTTGACTTTTTGTTCTGTATTGCGTGACTGGTGTTGGCAAACCTTTGTACTGGCTCAGCACTAACTTTGTCTGCGCAGTGACAGGAATCCAACACACACACCGATCTTATCTTTCTGTGTGAAACCAGAGGAGACTTGGCACCTCTGTCCTACAGAGCTCGGCCCAGAGGGCATCATGGGAAGCCAGTTTGGGGATGAAACTCCCACAGAGGTTCAGAGTTCCTTTTTTTTTTAACCACCTGTGAATCTAGATTTAAAATAACATCTGTTGGTCGTGCACATGGCTTGGCCAGCTTTCCAGGAGCAAAATTATATGGAATTGTCAGAACTCTTACGGTGAAAGATTAAACTCTATTCTTATTATTTATCATCTTAATTTCAGATTTGTTTTTGTTTTTTTCTGAAGTGCTATATATATAAAACTGATTATATATCTCACACTTTACGCAATTTCAATGGCATTCTCTACCAATGCTGATGGCCTATCTCTCTGTTTTAATTAAGACTCACCAGTAATGGGTTTATCCTTTGCCCTTGCTTGACCTCTTCACCAAGCTTCTTCAATTTCAGCTTGATACCTTTTGCATTTTCTTGCTGAGAGGAATGCGTAGGGTTTTTTATAGTCAAGATCGAAATTTTTACAGGCTAAAACAAACCACACAAACCCCGGATCAAGAGAGCATATTAGAACTTCCATACACATATAGTTTAAAAAAATAAAAACACCCCCAGGCTACGAGTCATGTTTTACTTTGTGTTTCAATTTTCATGAAAATCTAAACCGAAACCCTCGTGCCAAATAACCTCCTCTGTTGGCCGGTGTCTTTCAAAGTTATGGAAGAGTTTAGGACTTCCACTGTTTCCTCATATGAAATCTATCCACTCTGAAAAACCAAAACAAAAGTGATGTTTTATCCAAGCAAGGCAAACCAGAAACACACTTGGATGCAGCCTGACCGTGAAGATGGTATCAACCACCAACTGTGAATTGCCACAAAAATGTCTGACCTCCTTAGTTTGTGTTTCAACAGTAGAAATTCAGTCAATCAAAACTTTAGTTGTGTTATAACTTACAGGAATAGAGAGAAAACTATTTTTAAGTCAGGAAAAGTTCAGGTTTGTGTTTTTATATATGTAGGAAGTGTGAAAAGGCACTGAGATGCACAGAAAAGCCCTTTATGACAAATGTGGAAACGCAGTGCCTGGATAAGAAATGCAATACATATTCATCACATGCCAAAGTCAGAGCTTAAACAAACAAGTGCAGATCTGGACAATGACAAATGCACGACTGTTTTTAAGTCAGTGTGCAGAGCTCTCGCACATGCGTGATTGTTTCCGATAAGTGCCCATGTGACATCAGGACACACAGGCAGCTGAAGTCTGGTTTGCATCCTTGACAAAAGTCATGACTGCGCCGTGTCCCAGAATTCCCTGTGCTTCTGGTGAGACTTGCACACAGACTAAGAGAGAGTATCTGGACCCTGTCAGTGTTTCCTGAAACGCCTCAATTATACAGACCGGCCTAATTAGATCAGCTTTGATTGCTATTTTAAATAATGGAAATGACGTGAAGTATTATGTTTGTGCTTCCCACCCATCTCTTTGCTGTCTTGCAGTTCTGCCTAGCTCTGTGCCTGTCACGTCTGGAGCTGGTGAGTGGGTGTTGTGATGTTGATGAAGGGCTGACGTGGCAGGTGCTCTGCTGATGATCTGGGGTCAGGCGCTACATTGAACCTGAAAAGGTTTTAAAGGAAAGGCAGACATTTGACATTACGCATCAGGCTTCCCTCACAGTGTGTGGATTTATACAGAGAAACCAGCAACACAGGACTCCATCATAGACAAACACACAATGGCACGCACAGTGACATCCCCACAAGAAAAGTACCAGAAGCACAACCGCACTGAGGGAGGGCCGAGTTGTATCATCCAGAGTTCCACAACAGGTCTCCATTTGTGTTTTAAATGCACGTAAACAAAGCGGGGTAATTTTTCCTTGCCATGCTTGCAGCCTATTGACTTCATGCAATATTTTTTTCTGCCCATGTATATATTTGTTTGCATGTTAATATGTCAGCATCAGAATCACTGAAATTTTACACATACAAGAAATGTTTTTTATATAAATGTGCTTGTTGTCATCACAAAACTGTGTTATGTGACTTTGAAAAATTGCGAGCCAAGAAAAAAAAAAGGCTCACTTAAGAGTGATCTTGTGGAAAGATTTCTGACCACACAGCTCCCATTATTGCAACAGCACACATCATTTTAATGTTCTCACAGCAAGGTTTTGGTCGAAAACAACCTCACTGTACAAAAACCTTCATATTTATCATGTGACACACAGGTACTTTTTTTCCTAATTGCAATTAATTACAACCAAATGACATTTAACGTGAGAAAGTTTTAGTGTTGTTAAACTTAAAATGCAGATTTTGAATCATCGTGGCAGTCTTGCTTACTAATTCCACAGAAATTTCAGACTACTGACATTTTAAATTCAAGACAGCACATCACTGATTCCAATACGAATTTAAGCAATACATTTATTGTTAGTTTACACATATTAAACATTAAAGAACTAAAGAGGTTTCTTACAGTTGAAAGTGTTTGAGACGAAAAAAAATACACATTTTGATTCTTTTCTGCAGTTTCGTGATTGATAGCATATAAGTGTAATTATTTACTTATATGAAAATGTGCGGTTCAAAAAGAGATTGAAGATAAGGGGTGCAGGCTTATGAAGAGAGGGCGAGATAGCATGTGACTGACATCTGAGGAGAAACGTGTCATTATGTAGTTAGAGCTGAAGATCAAGTGTTATTGGAGGTGGTGTGACTATGCATTCATTGTGAGGCAGCCTTATGTTACATCAGGTACAAAAACACAGGCCACAGAAAATTGAGCTTGGCTACTTTCCCATTGTAAACCATTAAATTAATTTTCGTATTAAGCCCGGGCAAAAAAGAAGAAGCAGAAGAAAAAACGTCTAACATGTCATTTTAAAACTGATGATTCAGCAGAACTTCCATTCCAACCCATCCACTACCTCTGAAGCAAACACTCACAATTATGTGCCAACATGTGTGAGCAGTAACCGTCTCAAATTTGGACTGTGTTAACTCTGGGGTTGAAAACAAAAACACAAAACAAAAACCATTGCATCTGAAATTTATAGTGAGCAAAGATTTCCAGTAAAAAAAGAAGAAGAAGAAAACAGATTTCACTGTGGTGATGGATGTTTGTTTGTGGACCGTGCTATTTTTCGCTAATTAGGCCTGCTAAACCCCCCAAACAGGAAAACATGCAGTGTGTAAACAGACTAAATTGATGGACACAAAAATTCATTCCACTAATATGATAGTGTGTAGTGACATCATTTGTTGTAAAACTATTTGTGCTGCTCACTTATCCCATAATACTGTGATGCGTGACGGAGAAACACCCAAACATCGGACTTGCTGATCTGTTAGCAAGTCTGTCTGTTAGGCTTGTTGCCTTGCGTTAACAAGACTAATAAGCACGTAGCGCTGCAGTAGCCTCCGTATGTGCTAACCGTATGTATCTTGGTCAAACATGACATCTGTTTGGCTTGTCTTGCTTTGACTTATGTCAAGCTGTGGCTAATCCCTCCTGTTGCTCTGTGTCTGCATGGGAAAGAGGAGACTGCAGTGACGCTTGGATTTTGTGCTAAGGCGCAGGCCTTTGATGTCCTATGCCTCGGTGTCTTTAAAAATTCTTTTTTTTGGTTGCTTATTCCGTGTTTAATTGCCAGATCAGCTTATCTGACAATTAACTGGCACTAGGCTGTATCTCTGCTAGTTCTCTTTCTTAACCCAGGCCCCCAAAAAGCACTCTTTTGTTTGAAAAATATACTAAAACTTCCATCATGCCTATTGAGTTCATATCAATAAACATCTTTGGAGGTCAAGGGGTACAAGTCTGCGTCCCCGGGGATAGGAACAGAGCTGTGGTTCTGGTTTTAAACACACTGTAACTGCAAAAGGAGGAACAGAAAAGGGGCTCAGAGAATGCAGACGCTCTTGTCAGTAAAATATGGTCAAGCCATGCAGATAGCCAGCAGGGCTTGTTTCTCCCTGTCAGTGAAGAGAGAAGAGGATGAACAGCGTAAATACACCGCTTCCTCCTCCTTCTCCTCATGGTTTTTATTTTAAGCCGCATTCTCCTTCCACTCTGTGCATACCCCTTGGTAATTTTATACAAACAAAAAGAAATACATGGCGCGGAGCGAGGAACGAATGTGGCGAGAACCTGTTCGAAATGATAAGACACGGTTATCCACTCACACAATGATAGAAGGCTTTATCTTTACATATTCGATTGCAAAGTCGGCCTGAATGCAAAAGAAGACGGTCTCATTCATAATTGCAGCTGGCATAATTTTGCCACGCTATACTATAGGGAAACTGTGCAGGACCAAACAATTACAGTGACCTTAAAGACACAATCAAGAGCATTCTCTTCTCTTTGTTCCACAGACAACCCTAAGCACTTGTGTTTGCTGCTTTTTCAACAAAACAAACAAAGGCAAGCAGAGCTGGAACAGTGATTAAAGAAATCAACAAATCCTCAACAGGACATGAGCACATGGGCCTCTAGGCTGGATCATGTTCTTTGGAAATGGTGAGTCAATGACGGTACAGGACAAAGAGTGAATTTGAGGAGGGGATTTGGGGGGACGGGAGGGGGAGGGGGGGACGGCACTGTGGGACCAGAGGTGCGAACTACAAGCCGACGGAGTTCTCTCAATTTAGTTTACCATATCCGTCATGGGAACGTCACTTCTATTTTCTTTTCATTACAAGACCAATCTCATCAAAATCCTTTCAAACAACAGTGGAATAACAGCTTATTTGTTCAATGTGGCCTCTGAGGAGCGATTTTGGTCAGTATGGAGGTCTGTAGGGTAGTCTTTGTTGCTGGGCTCGGCACTCGGTGAAGGTGGAGACTGTTTTTTGACTCACTGTGAAAATTTAATTTAATTTTCCCCTTTTTTCATATGGTATATTTCAACATAGAAATGAATGCAGAATGCTACAAACTTAGATATATGTATATTTTTGTGCATAATTGGCAATCACTGTAATTTGAAGTAGAAAATAGACAGCCAAGCTGCGGTAATGAGATCATGACCTTATTTTTGTGGGTAATGTTTGGAGAGCTTAGTGATGTGGTGCCAGAAAAAAAAGGGGGAACTAAAATAAAACTCCTGAAAAACACAGTGGGACGGACATTTTTATGCAGTTTTACCAGATGTTTCCCTGCCTGGGTTTATTTAGGTAGACAGGTGAGTGATGCATAATGCTATGGCCTGAGACTCCTGTGCACAGCTCAGCTCTTTCCCTCCCTAATTGTCCCTCCCATCCATCCAGCAGACATACAGAGAGTTACACCTATGACTTCTCTAAAAATGGCTTTATCTGCATGGATGGATCTAGATTTGAAGCTGCTAATACAAATTATGATGGCAGGTTACAAGACAAGTAGTGCCAGTAGTCTGTAAAGTTGTCACGAGTTCGAGTGGTATGATGACAGGGTTTAGCATTTTATCAAAACTGCTCCAAAGCTCTGGCAAAAATCCTCTGAAACTCTGTTGAACCTCCAGATATGTACGCATAAAAGTCCACGTAATCAAATGCCAACTCTTTCCAGGGAGTGTGGTCTGAAAAGGCAGTAAATCAAAGCAGTGCTACAGGGAAATCAAATAAAAGGCAATGATACTGTTGGGGCACTTTTTGCTTAAATGTATATCGTCCTTCTCTGCCAGGAGTCCTTGAGATAGTTTCCTGCCATAATAGCATGTGTGAAAAAGAAGAACATCAACGGCTTATTCTGAAAATGACTTACGTTAACACTAGAGTGGAGCTGGAAAATGTCTGTTTTGAAAAATAAATCCGGGACCTATCTTGTGAGTGAATCAAAGGGAATGTTTTGAACATTATGTTGGCAATTACTGTCTGCGGACTGCGGTACTATCCAGCTATTCAGTATACTTTTTTGAAATAACCAGACACACTGTACACCCCTCCCCCCCCCTCCCCCCCCCCAACCCTTTTTTTTGTCTGGGCATAGCTTTTAATGTAACTGCAATCAACCACAACAAGATTTTTGAGGCCCAGCATTCATCCCTTAGAAATCCCACCAAACGTGAGTAGTATTGGAATTCCGGAGCACCATGCCAACCGTGAAGCCTCCCTGCCTCTCACAAGCACTGCGTGGAAGGGCAATTTTCCTCCGGCTGAACTTCCCAAAGCTGCCTCACCTGGAACCAATCTGTAACACAATCGAAGGGTCCTGACTTGAAAGCCCATTCCTTCCCTTTGATAGTCTCTTCTTGGTAGCCTGCACGGTGCTGGAAATAGGCCTTTTGCAATCTGCAGATGCAAAAGAGCCGAGGATTGAGATGAGTATCCAGCCATCAAAGTGTATTATGCAAATAATTGAGAAACAAAGCTCAGATCCTCTCTGAATTCCTTGCCTTTGTGCTGGGATGATACAGACATTCAGTTGCTTTTTTTAAGCGTTATTGTCATCTGCTACTTTCCTTTGGATAGTGTTATGCTGTTCATTGCTTTTCCATTTTGCTTAATAACTTCTGAAACTACAAGGCCACTCAGCTAGAGCATCCCTGCTAGTGCCAATGCACAACTTCAGAATTTTAAAGAAAGATCTGTTCCCGTGCGCCACCTCTCCATCAGTTTTCTTGGAAGTTTAGGAGTTTTGGGGTAAGAGAGGTGTGAGCAACAAGCTCCTTCAGTGTGACTAAACAATTTTCTTTTGATGGCAGCTCTGAAATGTACCACATCAGCACTCTCGCAGCTCTTCCAGTAGGAAAAAGGGGCAATTAAAGTTTAATAGCTGTCCATTTGGGACTGCTGGGAAATTAATCTTGAGTCAACATGCCAAACCTTATTTCCTTCCTTCACTTCTCCCTGTGTAGGCAAACTTTCCCTCAAGCAAAACTCAATCGCAGACTTTTTTCTCTCTGATGTCGTAGAAAGTGGCTGTTTTGGAGCAAGTCTTTCCTGCAGAGGAAATAAAGGGTTAAATAACCACAAGAAAATATAAAAGTATCACTACATGCAATAACATGGAGCAGGATGATGCAGCCAAATACATTTCTTTCTCCATCCAAAGGAAGAAAAAGTTATTTTTGTGCTCAGTTCTTTGAATAGCCCATTTACTTGTTCATACATGTGATTTCAATTCCTTGATTAGCTGCAATTGAATCAGTGGCAGAAGAATGGAGCTTATGGATGTAAAGCATGAAATGAAAAGGACATTTGTTCTGGAAACCCTCCATCTACACAGTCACAGTCCCTAAGTTTGGCAATCAGTAAGTCACAAGCATGTGTCCACTGCTCTAACCAGTGTGAAGTCCAGCCAAGCCGTACACTCCTCTGTTCATTCCATAATCAACTTATCCTGTCTGTCTTTTATGTTCCTCATTTTCACATGCAAACCTTTTTTAGAGGTTTGGACCTTCAGCTGAACTTGGAATCAACATGGATTTTGTAACTATAAACAGTGACCTCTCTGTCTGTTTGTTAGCTCGCTGTGTGGAGAAAGATAGAAAAAACAAATGCAATTTATAATTTCTGGAAGATGTCATGATTCAATATTGTTGACTCTTGACTGTCAGGTGAGAACAGCCAAGACAGAGACATATACCAGCCTATATATACAGGAAACATAAACAACAGATCTTCCATCGTAAATATGATCCAAAGATAGTTAAGCTGTCACAAATATTTTTGGCCCATAATAACTGCAAGCCAATATCTTGGCCAATGTTTAATCTAAACCGTTTTTTAGGAATCATTGATCCCTGAACCTGCTAGCAACAAAGTCCCTAATTCGTCCATTTACTTACATGTATGCAATTCAGGGTCACAGGGGGAAGAGGCTGGGGCCTATCCCAGCTGTCGTTTGACAGGAGGTAGAGTAGATCCTAGACAGCTCATCAGTCTGTTGCAGGGCTAATACAGAGAGACAGACAACCATTCACACTCACACCTTTGGCCAATTTAGAATCATCAGTTAACCTAACATCATGCATGTGAGTGGACTGTGGGATGAAACCAGAAGACTCAGAGAGAAACCATACAGACATGGGGAGAACATGCAAGCTCTGCTCAGAAAGGTCCAAGAGTGGATTCAAACCCATGACCTTCTTGCTGCAAGACATGTGTGCTAATCACCGCACCACCTAATTTAAAAGTGGATCTTTGTGAAGTTATCCCATGAGCTGTTCTAAAAGAGATAACTTGAATGATTTATAGGTCAGTATTAAGTGGTTTAACGTCCAACCAACCACCAATTTTTTTTCTGAAAATGGTCAGGTACTGAAAATGAGTGGAAGTATTGCTCAAGACCACTTTAAAACTTATAAGACATTTTGGATCCTTGGAAGCAAAATATAAGAGTTTTGCACAATGTTGCATCTTGTTTGTTTGTTTGTTTTTACTCACCTTTGAGTTCAGTTGGGCTGTTCATGCTTATTTTCAGTATGTCATAGAAATGTCTGCCAGACATGGCTATATGAACTGTATGCCTTTCTTATAGGCTGCAGTTGTGTGCATGCAGATTTTAGTTCTGTAAATCAATTAGAAGAAACATATACAATAAAAAAAACCCAGAAAAAATAAAAACATATTGCAAAATTTGAAAAGTATTGAAATGCAGACAGAAAGTTTCTATTGCGTGGTTAGAAAGTAAGACAATGGACCTCACTGTTCATCTGAATAGAAGATCCAAGGTTCTTTTCTGCTCTCTTCTTGTAAGATCAGACTCCTTTGTGTTTGACTTGCTCGACCCCAGCCTCAGTAAACAACACATGCAGCTTTAATTGGAATCACTTGGTCACCCTGAAGCAGGATGAACAGGGCTTTGTTGCCAGCATGGCGGCTCCCAGAACCTGAAATATCTCCAAAGAGGTGGCTGGACTACAGAAACCATATGAATTTCCAGCAAATGCAAAAGTCATGACCTATTGTAGTTATAGCGCTTTTACAAGCATTCCTAGTATGTCGTAGTATTGGTAATACTATAATAATGCATATTAAATGGCCAGAAATATAGTTGGTGCTGTTGTTGAAAAAGACAAAGATAAAAATTGTGAAACTGTTTTATTTTCACTGATATTCAGTTTGTTATTATTATCATTCACTTTACTCAACTGCCCTCATATGGTCTCCATATATAGATCACCCGCTGGTCTGCAAAGATTAATAATGTCTTTATATCAAAATGATAAGATGCATGTGGTGTAAGATACAATTGCACAAATATCAGTGATACCAGATCACAATAAAAAATTGGCACATCTGCAGCTCTGGCTCTGACTAGGGTAAATATAGTCACAGATCTAAATTATATGGGCCAAATATCAGGTGCTTCACAACATCTGGGCCCTATAGCATTTCCCAGTGCCATAACTGATCATTAAGTGCCAGAATTAGCACATTTGTGCTAAATGTTTTATAAGTAATGTTACGATTATTTTCTTTAAAAGTGAGCTGTTGATTTATCTTTGCAGTTAGTGGCTGCATTGCTTTATATTTGATATTCTGTCCCACTAATGCATGTCCAAGAGACAGACACATAGTGAACTCAAACATACAAAATAATTATTACATGTAACGTAAAACATGAGACATCTATTTTTTTTATTGTTATTATAGTGCACTAGTTACGATCTTTTCTTGTATGATATAGAAAGACCTTATGAAAGCTTTTTTAGACGATAGAAATAGCAACCATTCATCTTGTGTTTGTTTCATCGAACTTAAGTGAATAAATGAGTAGCTAAAGAAAGGAGCATCTGCTTTTGCGAGAATGTCATCTCAAATTCAATAAAGAACATGACTCTGATTAAGATGCTGCTTGAAAGGACTTCTTTCCTTGCAGCGGCCAGGACATTCCAGGATATTAGACCAGTGAGTGAGCTCTCTGTTTTCTCTGCCTGCTGACCCTTGATAAAAAGGTCACTTGGGTTTCAGTGCTGGTCATCAGTGCTGTTTCATTCTTGACATCTCAGTAGCTCAACAATGGATAATGACCCATCATTATCACAGGCTCAATTGTTTTCTGACATACAAAACCAATAAACAAAGCACTGTGATGCAATGTAAAGTCTCTTAGTTTTTAGGCTGTAATCAAAGTGTCTCAACAATCATTTTTATGACACAACATAATCTCCATAACCGCTTTCAGATATGTGGTCCCATTCGCCACGGTGCTCCTTAGAGGGATTCCTGGTGGCATTTAGTGGCTTTGAAGAATCCTCAAATGCCCGGGCATCTGTTTTGTAGCCATCCAACAGTCACTGCAATTTTTGACATGAGGAAACAGAAAAGACCAAACTTTGATCCCATAGACTGTATTTAAATGCTGGATGTGACTTCCAGGTCTCTGAAAATTGCTTGTTTTCTTGCTAATGGACAGAAGAGTGCAAATCTTCTGCTTACAAGAGAAGCCCAGTTGCAAAGACATTTATGTAACCTCTAGAAACACTTCCCTGATGAGATTATAGTCTCAATCACTAGTTTTAAGTCTTACAGAATAAAATATGATGTTTATTTAGTAAATTATGGTCTTCATTAGAGTCAGAAATAAAGCTAGAACAGAACCACATGTTTTTTTTTTAAAAAAAAGATGGTAATCGCCAAAACACCCAAGGCTTTAACCAATGGATGATGTCACAGTTATTACAGCCATCTTTTAGATACAGTCTTCTATCCAAGTACTTGATAGAAGCAGAACGTTTTTTAAAGTTCTTGTGATGTATATTAAATCATGTTTTTCTATAATTAGATAAGTATGTTTACACTGACAAGTATGGCTACAACAAGCACACTGTAAATATCCAGATGATGCACTTATAAAAGTCCAAATGTGGAGTGCAGAATGCTCCTCGCTTCCATACTTGGTCACCAGTTTGGCCTTATAGTATCAGTAAAAAATACTGTAGTTGCTATTGTCAGTCAGTGCACAACTTTCCATGTTCAATTTAAAACAGCATTCACATACTACCTAAGTACTTGGTATATACTGTACACTAAATGAATGTGTAATAACAGAAGTATCCAAATTAGGATAACTGTAACTGTGAGCTCTAATGGAAGAATAACAAAATAAATTTGTCCTGTGAGTAAACAGGAAAACTGTTGGTACCCCTGCTGTCTGCTAACTGCAAACAAGGACTAAGGTATTTAATGTGGTCTTATGTCTCTGGGTCCAAGGTGAAAAGAAATGACAAAAAGAATCAGAGACACTGTGTTAAAAGACCTTGATAAACTCTGCAGCACAGTACAAATGTTTATACAGGAACCTCTTTAAACTGCAGGTGTTTTGCAAAGTGCTGTAAATTTGGACACCAAGACATTCTTATGTTCATGTATAAATCTTAACCATGTGTTGACCTGACTGACTTGACACTGAATTTTCCCCAAGTTTCACACAGTTTACTCTAGGAAAGGCTACACTCTTAACAAGTGCACTCATGCCAAACAGAAAGTACATTATTAATTTAACAAAACTGTTAAATGCAAAAGCAGTGCGTGAAAAACAAAGTACACTCTTACTGCATCCAGAGGAATGAAGTACCTGAGGAAGCCTTATCTTTATGAAAGGAACAATGCAGCATAGCACAGCATGATTTAGGATTTTCTACTGCCACAGGACCTTGGAGTCATTGAGTCGACCATAAAGTCCTCTGTGTACCAAAGTATTTTAGAATCAAATGTGAGGTGTGACAGCTAAAGTTTGGCCCAAGTTCAGTCATGCATCAGCACAATAATCCCACGAACAGCAGCAAATTTACAACAGAATGGCTCAAAAGAAAAGAACTGAGGTGTTGCAATGGCCCAGTCAAAGTCCAGACCTCAGCCTGAGTCAAATTCTATGGCAGGACCTTAAGAAAGCGGCACATAAATCAATGCCTGCAAACCTCAATGAAATGGAGCAAAAGCGTAAAAAAGAGCAGGTGAAAATTCCTCCAAAAATGATAGACTGATAAAATCAAACAGTAAACACTTACTGCTAAGGATGGTTCTACAAGCTACTGAATCAGTTTTTCATCATACTGCTTCTGAGGTTTTGTTTTTTGTTAAAAGAATAAATAAATAATGATGCAATATGTTGATGAAATCAAAGAATATCCAGTGAGACTATTTCTGAACATCTGAGCAGCAGCCCCGGCCTTTGACCTGTTCACTGAGCCGCCCACATGCTGCTGTGGCACTAGTCTCTGGAGTCATGATGATGTCCGGCGGCCTGAGTTCGCAGGTCACGGTGATGACAGCAAGCACCTTGCTGCGAGACTTCTATCTGCCCACCAAAATAAATAGAGTTTCTGCTCCAGCCCTCCCACAACACACACCCTGTCCAGCTCTCACTGAGTCTCTGAGATTAAACACTAAGGATGGACAGGATCCTGCCTGCTCTAACAAAAACACTGTCAGGGCCAAAGGTTGAGCTCAGAGATCACAGAAAACTTTTATCCCTGACATTGTTTCAGAGAATGTGGCTTTACACTGATGGAGGGAGTCCTTGCTGTTTTCCTTTGCTAGACTCCTATTTTAAGGGACCTGTTTCTCTTTCTCTTTTCTGTTTGCAGAACAGACTGTGTGCCTAAATGAAAAAGCTGAATATGCACGTAAAGTCAGTGGTGTACATGACACTGCTGAGATTAAACGCATCCAAATCTGATGTTCCTCTTTTGAAAAATCTTTACACCAAAATTAAAAATAATAAATTCATTTTTCTCCAAATAAATCTATCCAGATTCAGAAGCATTTGTGTCAGTAAGCCCTGTGTGAAATAAATAACACAGTCCCACATTAACCCCACATTAACCATATGCTCATGTTGCACTTTTATAGCAAAAGACAATGAATCTTCAATCCATCCATCCATCCATCCATCCATCCATCCATCCACCCATTCTCTTCTGCTTGTCCAATTCAGGGTCGCAGGGGTGCTGGTGCCTATCCCAGCTACCATAGAGTGAGAGGCAGGGTACAGCCTGGACAGGTTGCCAGTGTATCACAGGGCTAACACAGAGAGACAGACAACCCTTCACGCTCACATTTACAACAATGAACAATTTAGAATCATTAGTTAACCTAACCCCACTATCTGCATGTCTTTGGACTGTGGGAGGAAGCTGGAGTACATGGAGAGAACCCATGCAGACAGGGCAACAGAAGCATATGGTTAATGTTGGTTTAATAGAGTGAAAATTAGCACAATTTTATTAACTTAAAAAAATACAAATAAACTAAAGGGCATCTGAGCAGAGAGCAAAACAACAACAAAAAATCTCCCCTGCATTCACTAAAACGAGGGTGTAAAACTTTTAACTTGTGCCGAATTTTCCTCTAATTTCCACTGACAGTCATACTACTTTTTTACATTAAGCAATTTGTCATTAATGTTATGTTTAACACCTTTTCCCCTTTAAACGAGTCCTTCCTATAGCTGCTCCCACTGGACCCACGATCAGTCGGTGTGCAGATAAACATTGCACAACTAGATTGTTTAGCAAAATACATTTGCTTTGCTTTTATGGACCAGCAGTCTTACATAGGACCTTGTGCCTCATATAAAGTGATGTTAATGGATGGATGGGCAAACAGATCCATGGCTGGATTCCACA
The DNA here is from genome assembly GCF_051167445.1 of Perissodus microlepis. Classification (NCBI taxonomy): domain Eukaryota; kingdom Metazoa; phylum Chordata; class Actinopteri; order Cichliformes; family Cichlidae; genus Perissodus; species Perissodus microlepis. The sequence continues at coordinate 21,303,556 of NC_140461.1, forward strand.
AAATTATGACCCTGCCAGACCCATCAAGGCCCCACTCTGCATCCCACAGGACTCAAAGAATCTTATTTCAGTGCGGTGATGACAGACACTGCTGTCTACACAATACTTGTTTTTAATGTTACAGGTTAATTGGTGACTCTAAACTGGCTGTAGGTGTGAATGTGAGCGTGAACGCCTGTCGACTCTCTGTGTTAGTGTTGTCATTGGACCTTGCAGCTGGGATATGCTGCAGTGCCCCGATAGAAATGAACTGTATAAGCAGTTGATGATGGATGTAACGCATCGATGGCGTGGCTGAGGATATATTTAAAATAAATCTCAAAACTGTATTTGCTAAAACCAATCAGCAGCATAAGAAAATACTCCATGAAGTTTAGCTGTGCTCGTAATAATAAATTGTGTCAGATGGACTGTACTGTAGTCTATTTGAACAGCTTTTGTTTGTTGCTATTCAAAGGGGAGATCACCCCTATTAATATATGACTGTATTACTCATAGGAATGCCATATGTTACATGAAAACTGTGAAACTGTCTATTTTGGTGATAGGTAGGTTTGTAGCCCCTCCAGCTGTTGCCAAGACTTTTAAATTCCCCTGTGCTGATAAACATATAAATAACTACAAATTTAACTTAGAGATCAGTGTTTGTGGCGCAACAATAAAATGTCGCACAAACATGAAAATCTGTAGTGCGTGTTTCATATGACCAGGCTTTCATAAACCAATAAGGGTTGCTGATCAAATAAGCTTCGTGCTATTGAAGCAAATCAGTTGGAAAACCTCAAAGGACCGCGCCAGATACATTATGGTTTTATATCAGCTTTCATTTTTCAGAGTCCTGAAATCTTAGTAATAAGACTGAGGTTAGTTTGAGGCAGAAGAGCTCCAGTTAATGACCCATCTGTCTGTGTGCTAAGTCCAAATTAAAGACATTTGGTTTCACTGGCTGTCAGTAAAAACTCAATCTTAAAAACTTAAAAAACGAACTGACATTTAACGCTTTTTTGGCAGAAACTGTAACTTTATGGTTTTTAAGACTTTCAAGATAATATGCTGCAAATAAATCTGGTTTAACACAGCTGACAGCTCAGGGAACATCCAACTTTTCTTGTTATTCTATAAATTTTTATTTTTATATTGAGTATAAATTTGGAAAAATACAAAAAGACAATGTATTGTTGCAGTTGCACACTGAAAAAGGACCCAGTGGAACTAATACACTGACAGTGCTGACCCACACAGCATGTAGACATTTACCAAGACAGGAGGACGGGGAGGGAGACAACAAATTACTGGACATTTGTGTAATTTATTCAGAATACCATTCCCTCTAAATTGCAGCCTGCAACCTATTTGCACAGCATTATCTCTCAGAAGTGGTTGGATTGGGTGAGGTGCCAGTTCCTGAAGTCTCTTCATACTGTTACACATTATTATCACATGTATCCACTGCCTGTTTCCAACTTGCTGTATAGCTAAAACAAAAAAGAAGCATCACTTCAGTTTTTCTGTGAGCACTGTTGATCATTTCAGTCGAGGAAGTAGGAAGTGGTAACAGCATCGTATATATAATCAGTCAATGACAAAGTTTACCAGAGCTAATAAGGATAACACTCAGTATCATAATGCCTTCACGTTATTCCTCAAGTGACATAAAAATCATTCATGTAATTTTAACTTCATCATAGGTCATCCTCGCCACAATAATACTGAGTCAGCTTAGCAGTCATCATCTCCAAGCATCTTTATCCTCTGAGGACCTCTATATGGACATATTTGTGGCTGTGGTTTCCACAGATTATAAAGCCAAGCCATTACAGCAGCTCAGGGGAATTAAATTATAGGTAAGGGCACCTACTTGGCAAGAGAGGTTACCAAATATGTCAAGCCTCAGCCATTTAAATACCTGTGGGTGACTCCTAAATAGCCATGAATTTAATTAGGGCCACAGCTTTTTTTCTGTCTCATGGATTCCTAATAACTGTACAATGATTCAGAAACACTTTCACAAGCAACTGTATCTCAGGTCTGAAGTGTAAAGCCAAAGCAAAAGCACAGAAAAGCTACATTCCTTCTATTGTCCAGCAGGGGGCAATGCTTCCGGTTTAAGAACAAATAAAAAATCAATCAGAGCAAATTCAGCTCACTAGCTCTATAGCAATCTGGGGTGGCTGTAGCTCAGCTCAGAAAGGAGAGCAGGTCAAAAGCACTTTGAATGCTCAAATTGAGCAAAGGTGAGCTATATAAGAAGTAGTCCATTTACCTCAGTCAACACTTTGTTGGTGAGTTTATGGTCTCAGTCACTAGTTTCTCACTCACTGAATACAACACTCAGTTCAGTTTTATATATATGTAGTGTCAAATCACAACAACAGTCACCTCAAAGCCCTTTATAATGTGAGGTAAAGACCATACATGTCATGATCCATGTGAGTTTTTCTGTTCTGGCTGTTTCTCCTGGTTACACACCTACACCTCGCCACCAGTTGTCCATCTGCGGCGATCAACAGGATGGTACTAAACACCAGCATTGCCATCTGCCATATTAGGAAAAAAACACCTACAACATGACCCCCTATGAGCAAGTACCAGGCAACAGTGGGAAGGAAAAGCCCCATTTTAACAGGAAGAAACCTTGAGAAGGACCAAGCTCAGACAGGGGCAAACACCCACACAACTAGCTGGATGAACATGATGTTAATTTTGTAAAGTCTAGTCTTAATAATACTTGAACAAGTATAAGTATGCTTTAGGTTGGGCCTACCTTATTGTATGTTGTAACCAAATGATGATGCAGTGTCTCCTCTGTTTCTTACTCAGATCCATCTTTGGTCCTCAAGTCTGGTTTTAAAACACATTGACCAAAATACTCAACTACAAGGCAGGGGTTCACAAACCTCTGGAAGAGGTCTGAGTTGTTTCCATCTAGTCCATCTTTTTGATGCAGTCTATGTTCAAGAAGTGAACTCATCACCATAGATTATTGTAAAATGCAAAACTGTACAGCAAATAAAATTAAACACATTGACAGCATAGTGATGAAAATTATTTTAGTCTAATTTCATCCTATATGACAGCTCCCCTGTTTACATATTATTCGAGTTGTAGGATGGGATCACTTGACTATATCTGTGATGTTTTGACATTTTTAATGTAATTTCCTGAGGCGGGGGAGTATAGCTTGTTCTGCAGCTAATCATACTAACCTTTAAGCTAGAACACAGTGTAGCCGTGATTGCCCTGAAAGAACCAAGAAACGTGGTTTTGACTGTCCAGGTAGTGTGCATGCCTGGGTTCTCCTGCATTTGAAGCCAAAAAGACCCTTCAGCAGCGACCTGTTTATCTGTTAGCACAAAACAGCAGGTATGTTTCTTTGAAGCGCTCATACAGACTCATGTGGATCTGGGTGCTCATTGCTAACCATGCTAACTATCATTAGCTATATAAATATCAGCGCTAGCTAGGGTTGCCCACTGTCCCGTTTTAGCTGGAACATCCCGTATAATGAGCAAAATTGGTTCACTATTGTTTTAGATGAGGTATTGATTAAACTGAATACCAGTTTTTTGCATTTTTATTATATTAAAAATGCAAAAGCTTGCTGTGCACTGTGCTTCTGGCACGCCAGTGTCCCTTATTTGATAGTTAAAAAGTTGGCAACCCTAGTGCTAGCTGGTATTTTAAAAGTCACTTTCAGCTTCAGAAAAATAAGATGGAAAAGGTTTAATGACGATCCCGGGGCTTTGAAACACAAGGCCATATGGCATTATGATACCTGTTATTGTTACTGTAAAGGCTGCTCAGTTTATTGGGTTAAACTCTTCTCCTCCTATCCAAATATCAGAGTACTTGAAGAAGACTAAGGGAAAACTGTAAGAATCTCCTCAATACAGTGTCAATGTAATATTTTGATTTTAGTTCTTTATACATTTTTATTCAAACCTCAAGTTATCCCTTCTTTAAAGAAAATAAGCAAATTTTAATAAGATGCACATTATATCATGCTCATTTCCTCATGTCAGTCCCCTCTCAGTCCATGTGAGTATGAACGGCATAAAAAGGTCAAGTCTGAACCTGATCCATCACTTCTCTGCAGATAGTGTTATTTTCTTTGTTTGTTTGTTTTCATAAATGTATGAAGGTCAGTAATATAATGTTCCTACTACCAACTACTCACATACAGGCACAAATGAAAACAGCAACAGCTTTGGACAGTGCAGTGGACCGTAAACCATTTGTGCCAGTGTCTCAGAATTACACAGGTGGATCAATAATCCCTCACAGAGGCTATTTCATTGCAAGAATGTCCTCATTTTAATTAAACCGCTCTCTCCAGAAATACACAAGCGCACACGTCTCTGTTGCAAGCTTTGCGTGCTAGCTGGGTGTGCCCTGAATTTAATGAAGCAGGATTATTCTCTCAACCGATCATATCAGTAAAGGAGGAATCCCAAGATCAACACCAGATTCTGGAGGTAGTCACATATGGGACACATATTTCCAGATCCTAACACGCTTTCATCTGTGGATTTTGAGCATGTTGTGGGTTCGGATGGACCAGACACAATCTCTAGGTTTCCTACAAGAGCTGCAGCGCCCAAAAGTCAAGGTGTTTTTAAAGAAGGCAGATGGAAAATGATCTCTCTGGATTGAATCCATACTCTAGTTCTTGTACACGGTGTACAAGCATGCTAAAACATTGAAGACTGAGGAGAAGAGACTGCCTATGAGGTACATAACATAAATCAGTGATTTATGCTCACATTCACATTACATGAATATTTAGTGAACCATGAAAGCACATTTGGAAATAAAATTTTATACTTATGAGAAAAACAACAGCCACAGCCCACAGTGACTTTACCTGTTATTTTTAAACCTGACATAAGGTGCCAGATGTTTAACCCTCCACCACAAGAAGTCCAGCAGATGTTTCACCGGCACTGTGTGCACTGGAGGTCAGTGCAGTATACCCTAAGATTATACACTAACCTGACCTCTTAGTAAGACAGATGCTCTTTCTATCTTTACCGCCTTCTGGGCTTTTTAAAATTCAATTCAAGATTAATGCCACTGCTTTTTCTTTTCATTCTTTCTTCATTTAATTTCATTGGAACATCTGCTGACACAGATCAGTGCCTCGCTCATGTGAAATCAATTTGAAACAGCACGTTTCAAGCAAGCAGATCAGCAGACCCAGAAGGACACTGAAACTGTCCAGAGATGCGCGAACCTGCCGGTTTGTCCTCGCCACCTTCGACTGCACAGAGGATACAGAGAAGGAAGAGATGCCGGTTCACATAATCAACCAGACCGTCACACGAACAAAAGCAATAGCACTGACAAAATGTTCTGTGACTTGCACAGAAAGATGATATGCTGGCAAAGAAAAATCTGTTTGATTTTAAAGTGTGTGATTTTAAAATCAAACAGAGTCATGACCACCTTTACCATTACTTATAGAAAGGACGTCATTTTCAAGACTAAGTCTCAGAATTAGGGATATGATATAAAATGATAAATAATAAAAAACTTAATTTATGCAGCACATCTTAAAACAGAGTTAAAAAGTGATTCACAAGATAGAAAATCAACCAGCAATAAAACATCTAACAAAAGCTGTGGTTGATAAAGGGGAGATGAAAGTGAGCAAGAAAGTAAATTAACAATGTAAAAACAGGTAAATTAAGGACAAATATAAAGTGTTTTAAACACACTTTGTAAGATGTTGCATCACTGAGAAGAAATAATCAAAAAAATCATTGAAGCCAACATAAAATAACTCAAAGGGGGAAAAAAATGTGTCTTAGAGCATAGAACATAAGGAGCTCGCCAATCTGATCTCCTTGGGGCGGTTGTTCCAGAGAGCAGGGCCCTGACAGAAAAAGCCCGGTCACCCTTGGTCCTCAGATCAGATTATGGGGTGGCCAGAAGAGCCTTGCCTGAGCACATTCAGTGGGTCAGCTGCAGCATTTCATATGTGAGATACACTCAGCGTATTTATTGGGATTTAAAGAAATGCACTGCTGCGTGTGATCTGCATATGAGTGAAAACTAATATCTATTTATTTTTACATGCAACCAAAACTTGAATGTTCAATAACCTAATTCTAAATATATTTTTGATATTATTTAAACACTGTCTGCTGGAAAAGTCTGCTAATATGCTCACAGTGGTTCTGACTTATTCTGCAGACCTCTAAAAATACTATCTACACTTGTGAGGTTGTATTGAACAAGGCCTTCGTATTTACATGAAGGTAAAAATAAGCTATTTAATCCAACTAAACTATCTATATACACCACTGATGAAGTGACCAAAGGAAGTATCAGGTGTCATGCTTTTGTTCGGCGTTACCACAAGAAAAGTACTTGAAGCGTACAGATGTCGCTGTTCTGTTTGTTCTCTGAAGCCTGCCATTAAATAGAATAGGTCCTTTTTAATTCCTGCAATCCATGCCACTGGCTCTACTGGCTCTTCCAGGACTTCGTCCTCCAAAGCACTTTTCATATGGTTTTGATAAAATAAAATAAATTTAAAGCATAGAGGATAAAACAAGAACAAAGAATACAGATCAAAGCATAACAAAATGAAAGAAGTGTCAGTGTATATAATTAAAATATATACAGAAATATACTACAGAAGTATTGTGACGTATGTGACACAAATAATCTCTTACTCAGGCAGATTGATTACAGATGAACAGTTGAGTAGAGCTTAAGTAATTTTTACACAAAGACTAATTGCAGTTATTTTGCCTCTGGCTCTCGTCATCGTGCCAGGTATGGGCTTCTGATTTGTCCACCGCCACCGAAAATGTTATTTCGAGCACGTTTTTAAATTATCACAGGCAACATGCTCAAAATGGCACGGGCCGAGCTGCTATGACTTCAGAAATCCTCAGCATATTTCTGCTGTGCACACACACGCACACACACACACAGAGAGAGAGAGAGTTATGATCCTCAGATTGTTGGGAACACGGAATTTGTCTTTTATGTGAATTAAATAAGATCTTCTTGTGGGCCTCTCTCCTTCCTGTTCCGCTTTCCATTTTATGTTCATTTCCATTCCCGGACAAAGCCGTCTCTCCACGGTGTATTAATGCCCATCAAAGGCCTCAATCAAGTTGCTTTGCCACAGGCTAAAGTCAAACTGGAGAGGCTAAAGTTTAATGCTGTTAGTGCAGTGAGGATGTGGGCTCATGTCTCTTCCTTGTCCTGGAGTTTATTTTTAACCCCAACATCCACAGATATCTGGTAAGTCCGGTTAGTGGAATGAGGCGTCTGAAAAAACAGCACTCGCTGAAAGTGCCATTTCAAGGTCATTGACTATGACAACAGCCTTTTTCATTGTGCCATTAGGACAATGTCTTCATATGTTTCACTGGGAAAGCGGAAAATTCATTAAATATAACATAATTACACAGGGCTTCCTTAAAAATTAGTCACGGCTGTGAGTCAGTAGACTCGTGGTTTCAAAGTATCCGGCTATAATAAATGTTTATGAAGAAGCTGCCGACTGTCTGCTGACATTTTCACTTCCTGAGTGGAATATTGGGCTTTGTATCAGTCCTAATTAAACTTTAACCTTTCAGTTCCATCTGCTACTTGATTTGAGATATGTTTTGAGCAATGCATCCACTAAGTGCACAAAATTAACACAAGACATGAATTTTACAGTCATAAATCCCCATTTTCCCCCCAAGTTAAGTGTGAAATTAAAGCTAAAGTAAGTGGAAAAAATGCTATAAATCATGGAATAGAAAAAGTCAGTCTTCATACAAAACTGCACGTCTTTCTGGTGCTGGTTAATGTACTTGTAATAACATGCAATTAAAACTATATTGGATTTGGTCAAATGAATGTTCATCAAGGGGCTCTAACCATGTGAACCTCATTATAGTTACTTAGTTAAACTTCTGTCATCAGTCGTCACTTCTCTCTAAAGGAATTTGACTAAATACTGGACTTTATAAAGACAGACGCAAGCCGAGTTTTTGGAAGTAAAATATGATCCATGCATGAATGCATTCATTGTGTATGTGTGTGTGTGTTGTGTGCTTTAATGCTCCATTATTCACTGCAGGTGGGCCTACTGTTAGGGGGACGCTTCCACTCACGGTGCCAGAAAACTGACATGTAAATAATTTTTTAGTAGTGAGGACTACAATCCCACACGCTCTCGCTCCGACCTTCCTGGGCTGCAAAAAACAAAGAGTGTCCAAGGTTCTTGTAAGATCAGTTAGTAAAACTGTGGATACTTTTTTTGTTTTTTGTCCGCTGAATAAAAGGAGACCAGATTATGTTTGTGGCCAAAGCATGAAGCACCCTCTAAACACACCAAGAAAATTCAAAAGGAATAATAAATTATGCTACATTTCATCTTTATTTACAGCCATCACATTAGGTAATATTCTGACACTTAGGATACAAGTTTTTATCTCTGAAAGGATTCATTAATTAATCGATACTTTCTTGATTCGCATGCAGTGTACAAGAAGCCACAAGCTCATCAGTTATCGTCAGGTTCTCTGCTAAGAAAAAGCCCAGACAGAAGTATACTGTTCTACCAGGTTGACGATTAGTTTAAGTGATCATGAACTCTGGTTCACTGCCATAAATCGTCCTTCTGGAAAAAGAGGAGTGAGTTCAAAGCAATTAGATATTTGTTTGACAGCAAAAGATGCAACATAAACTCTTGTAAAGTCACTTTATCTCTTCCCTGAGGACAGTCGGTTTACAGCAGAGTGTGAGCCAGGTTTTCAGAGCATGAACATTGCATCAGACATGCAACTATGGACACCTTTCATTCTCATGGATTTAATTTGAAATCCAATCAAGTCAAAGCAGCAGATTTCTGCTCGTCTTTCACTCGCTTGCTTTCTTTTCTTCCCTCGGACATAAAACGCGTGTTTGCATGTGTCCACCATGTGTGTGTGACAGTATGAGCTTACTTGTGCCTTGAATGCAGTGTGTGTCCGCATATAATGTGAAGCGAGCAGTTCATCCGTCTTTCTTTCTGCTGCTTGCCCATAAGCTCTGTGAGTATATGCAAAACAAATGTGCACTCCACTGGAAGAGCAACTAACACACACACACACACACACATGCATATATATATATATATATATATATATATATTTCCATTTGGCATGGGTGTCTATGGATAATGGAAAATATCAATATTCAAAATATCCTGAATCAAATATAACAGACTCATTTTGAAGCTGTGATATAATTGGAGTAAAATGATCACTTTTTTATTATCATCAAAAATATTTTTTTCTCTGAGACAAATTCATAGCCTACAAAAATTTCATTCATAAATACAGCAGGGCTTGAATTGTACTGCACATGATTACAGGTAAAAAGCCATTATGTACTTAATTATTTGCAAATAATAATTATAAATGATAATAAGGTAGGAAACCTCAATAAGCCAACAGGATGTTTTTATACTGGTCAGGTTAATAGAAAGGTTAGCTAAAGCAGACCGGAAATATACTCACTTCTAAGTAATCCTTAAGAACGGTCGTTGTGTAAGATGTTCACGCTTTTATTTTATATACAGTATGAAAACATAAAAAGACAAATTACATAAAAATATTATTTTACTCCCAAGCTTTTCTCTGGGCGTAAAATTATATCTCCTATGTCATAAAAAAAAAACATAAGGAAACTAATTCGAAAAATGAATTTTGAACTCTTTTATTCAGAGGAAAAGTATTTCTGGCACGCTATTAAAGCTGTCGTTCAGCATGACAAAACAAATATATTAATTAGTATCAGTAATAACTCAAATCTTTCGGTGGTTTGTGCACATAATCTACCTGGATGCTGGTGTATTATTTAGTAAGACTGTAATAATAATAATCGTATTTAACTGAAATGTAAAAGTCTAATAAAGCTAAAATAGTTATCGCCACAAATCAAACTGGGTTTTTTTTTTCGCTGAAATTAATAGGATGCAAGTGACTCCGAAACCCGTTTCAGTTGATATTTCAGAGATGAAAACAAAAAGATCTTTTAAAGCAATACTCGTGTTATTCCGAAGCCACATACTTGGATCTGTCGGCTGAATATGGATGATTTGCCCTTGATGAACCATTGCGAATGAAGGACAAAATTGTCCCCTTTCCGCCCCGGTGCCATCACTCGCAGGCTATATATTCATATCCAAATTGCTTTATTGTCACGTGTTAAGCCCCACGCCCCTCTTCTTGCAAACTCCTTTTCCTTTTTTTTTAAGAAAAAAAACCCCAAATGAGCGCACTAACTCGTTCCTGTCATCAACATAATCACTTGGGAGAGGTCTCGAAGGCAGGAGATCTGTGTCCCATCCTCTAAGGGAAGACGGGTTTGTGTAACTCTCCTCAAACCTGAGGGGAGTTGTGGAGTGTTTGGTCAACGACAGTGCTTCCTGGAAAAGATCTGAATCGTTTTATAACCAAACCCAGCTGCGGTCTGGTGTGCGCTGCAGTCTCCGCGTGCATGTATGTATGCGTGCGTGCGTGTGGATGTATATGTGTGTGTCTATTTTCATCTGAACGAGGTAGAAGGAGAGGAAGGGGTTTCTGCGCTTCCCTTTCCAATAGAGGGAGAGATAGGAAGAGAGAGGGGGAGAGAGAGAGAGAGAGAGAAAAGTTTGGTCTTGTTCTCCCTTTCACTCTTTTTTTTAGGCATGAACACTGAGACCTGCGTTTCATACAGCGATATGACATCCATGGATTCATATTATAGCTCCTCTGCTGCGCAAGGTAGGGATCACCAGACGGACCACTTTAGGACATTCCCAGCTACTGATACCAAATACAGCCCCGCTGCCTTCCTGCCCAACAAAGGTCAGGGTTACGGAGAAAAGTCCAGGAGCCCCTTCCAACAGGAGTGCCAGTCATTGGATGCCGCCGCAGCTGGGCAAGGCACTTTCAGCAAATACCACCTCTTCATGCAGAGGTCTTCTTGCAAAACACCCCCCGAGGAGGACAAACTGCACCAGGAGAGGGGACACAACGGAGCGCTCATCTCTTGCTACGGTGAGTGGGGAAATAATTAAGATGAGGAAAAAAAACAGATCAGAGTTTTAATCTTGTGTTTTCAGTTTAAAGGGAAGAAATCGAAAGGGCCTGTGTATCAAAGGGCACGCTGTGCAAATAAAAGCTACCGTGATCGCTCAGCATCAGGGTGTTTTCTCCGGAGGGAGTCAGCGCGGCGTTAGTTTTACGTCTGATTTCTCGATTAGGCACACTTGCTTTGAACCTGTCACTCACTGCTCCGCTTCTTCCCACAAACTCCGCGGGTAGCTATTAAGGGTGAGATTTGATCACCAATGGCACGGATGCACAAGTGAGCAAGCAGAGCGCAGATCGGCGTGAATGGAGGAGTGTTCTGATTAATCAAACCATTTATCCAAAACTGTTTTTTTTTCTAACTTTCTGTCATCCGCAGAGAGGTGAAACTCGGAAGCATTAAAAGTGTCAACTGCAGCATATGCAGGCTCTCAAAGAGGCAGCGGTTCTGTGCGTAACGCGGTTAAGGAGAGCAATAATCTTCCCGACTATCAAATTGTCTCTTTGGCCATCAAAATTAAATTAGGGCGAATTTAATGCGATAATCTGCACTACAATCCTTAATATTGGAGTGGAGTCGGACAATTGAATTAACAGGTTTTCAGATGGCACAAATAGTGAGCCCCAAACTGATGATATTTTCATTTCATTGCACCGCCTGATTGGATCCAATTAGTTTAATTGCGAAGGGGCGCTGCTGTAATTGGTAAATGATGAGGGTGTGAATAAAACTTTGACCCTAGTTAGGCGGGCGGCCACTTTTAAACAGCATTTTCTCAGCGCATAAAACGCCTTTAACCTACAGCGAACTAAACGAAAGACGATATAGTGAACTTCCTTTGGTATTATCTGTTGTTCAAAAACAGGTACGTCATTTCTTGGTTAACAATAAGAAAACGGCCCATCATATATATATATGTGTGTGTGTGTGTGTGTGTGTGTGTGTGTGTGTGTGTGTGTGTGTGTGTGAAATTAAATCTATCTCTATCTCTCTGAATGAAATATATATTATCTGGACTCAGTTTCGTTCTCGTGCTTTCTATATCTATAGCTCAGTGAACATCTGTGCTTAAACGTAATAATTGAAATACTGTAAAAAAAAAAAAATAATAGAATAAAAAAAAATAACCAAAAAAGAGAGCTAACATTGCAGAAAATGAATAAAGCAAACAATAAAATAAATTCAAACAACAATAATTGTTTGATGGGAGGCCTCTGTTGTGTCGCCTTTACGCATGAAGTCATCCCTCCACGATCGTCCACAAACACAGTCTGTTTATCTTTTTTTTTTTTTTTTAATTCGATGGGGTTTAGGGATGTTTTGACAGTTTCCGGATGTCGGCCTCTTTATAGCTTCACAATGTCAACAACATAGAACGGTCTTTTCAAAAAGGCATTCTGCTCCTTTAAAATGGCTCTTAAGCTTTTTATTACTCGTTAACTTTGGCGTAGATCTGATGGATCTAGAATAAAAATCGAAATAAAATTTTTTATGTAATGTTGTGAGCCGCAGTCATTAGACCGATACTTAAACTACACTTTTTTTCTTCAGTAAGAGCTATGAACTACTAAAGAACCAAAATCATTTTTATGATAAACTTATTTATATAAATACAAAAAAACCCGATTATTGTGTTTTGTTTTGTTTTTAAATTAAAGGCTTAAAGAGGAATCTTGATATCATATTTGCTGCAGATACCCATAAAGAATTTTTTTTCTAATGACATAAAATTTTAATTCCAGCTTTTCAGTTTCACTTTTCTTTGGTGCTTTATCATTTTACCGCCAGTTTTAAAAACTGGACGTGAAAAACCTCTGTCAGGTTTTCAGGTTCTCGTGGATTCTGCTTCCTTCTGCGACTCAATACTGTCCAAATGCACAGTGAAGAAAGCAAGAAAACAAAACCCATATCCACGCTATCAGTGCTCGGGCATTAATACGACTCAGATGTCAACCTTCTCTGTTTGCTTTTATTTCTCTGCTCAGGCTTGACCCTCAGAGAGCCAATCCTCCTTTAAATCTCCAGTTTGGAAACACGTGACATCCTGCTTGATATTTGCAGATCTCCTGTATTGTTTTTTAAATCGGCGTTACAGTTGTAGAAATAAAATCTAATTCCCAGTTTAAACGCATAATTCCTAAAATACTGGAGGAAAACTGTGTGAGTCTGGGTGGTGCTGTGGGTGGTGGGAGGGGGCTCCCTGTGCTTATCAGTGGCTGCAGGTTTTTCACTGATTTCTGCAGCGCTCACTGACTCAACATAAATTGAACACAGCAGTAAAAAATGCTGAACTCGCGAGCCAAGGGAAGAATTTATAAACGATCCCTGATGTTTTTATTGGAAAATGCTGGACTGTTTTACTTCCTGGCTCATTTCTTTTATCAAACCTGTATTTTACACACTCACTCAAATTGTCAGAGATTTGCTGTGTTGTTATAATTTGCGGCTTGATCCCTTCAGTCAAAGGTGATGCGATGACTGGTCTCCGAGCTGTCTGAAGCGCAGGCTGCCAGCCATAATTGAGACACAGAGCTGCGTAACCGTCTAATAAACATTTACTTACATTAGAGGAACTGCAAACACGGCTATGTTGTTTATACTCAGCACACTGCCAATCATATTGTTACAGCAAATCAACAAGGCAGCTCTTGGAGCCCGAAGAGAGCTTTCAGCTCAGGCTGAGGGCTGACAGCCTGAGGCCGACTGATAGACTGGGAGAAGAATATGAGAGAGCGCGCTGAAAGAGCAGTGTGTGGTTAAAAACACTGTTTGAAGGCTGATTTAAAGCAACAGTCAGGCTACATGTCAGATTTAATTGTATTAAAATATCTATTAAAAAAGAGCCAAAGTTATGGGTTCACATTCCTTAAAAAAATAAAGAATTAATTAAGTATTATTTAAAAAAATCCCTCAAAATTTAATATACTGGAGAAAATATTCCATATGGAGATTAATGAGTGTTTCTGGACTACTGGATTTTTGTAGGTCATTTGTTTCACAGCATAATGTATATGATTTTACAGGCAAAATATTATAATATTTGCAATTTCAGTGGTGTATGGTTTTCCAACAGGTTAAACAAGCTGCAGAAACTTGAAATACTAAAAATAAGGGACCTTGAAAATTGGTAATTATTTCCCATCACAGATAATGCACGTTTTCTTTTTATAAAGAAATCTTGTCACCACCACAACCAGAAAAATATGCATGCGATTCACAAACTCTACTGTATGAAAAAGTTTCAAAAATGGTGAAAAAATAGAAATCTAGGGACCCGGTAGGTCACTTCGTAGTCTTAAAACAACCACCTACATGTCTTTGTGATCCTCTTCCTCTTTTGATGTGTCCATGTCTTCTCTCAGTGTCTCAGGGTGCTGACCTTTAGCTCGGCGTTCCTGCCCTCATGTGTTTGGAGAGGAGCGGGAGCTCCCCTGCAAGCGCACAGCAGAGAAAATCCATTTGAGCCCCCCCCCATCCGAAACGCTCTGGTGTCAAAACAGAGCTCTTTGCAACATTTAGAATTGGACTCGAGCTTTACACGGTGCATGGTTAACTACCCCAGCATGACAAAGTGCAGATGGTTGACAATTTAAAGGAAAAGAAAAAAGTTATTAGTAATCTGAAATATCTGAAATGTCGCACTGGAGGGATGAAAGAAGATGTTTACCTCATTTTGAGTTCTGATGGTGGAGAGTGCCAATCCAGAATCTGCCATCATAGGCTTTAGGCCTTCCATATGATGAGCTTCATCCTTATCACTACTCAGTGACCTCCTTGTGCCTTATGAGTTGGAGTGGGGTGAGGGTTATCTTCCATTAGAGAGTAAAGGTGGTCATTAAGAACTCCCACCACATATCTTCCTTGTAGGGGACGGGAGTTGAGTTTTTTCCTGTAATTTGTCACTCATCTGTGCTGTTGCATGGAAGGCCTGCAATCCTACTATACTTTTTTATACTTTTTTTTCTTAAGGTGTACTAGGCAGTAACATTATTCACTAAAGACATGTCGCTGGTGCAGTTGAAAGCTATAAAAAATTGCTGTTTGCTAAACTGATTTCTTTGCACAGCCAGAATTAAATACTGCTCTGCTGCCCTGCAGGTATTAATATTTCATAACTTACACAGGCAGTTAAGGAAATTATCTTCAGTAGGACCATCATTTACATAATGCTTTCATGGCCTCGTGAGGTTTTGCCCCTGTATAGCCTTTTTACATTTTTTATATTCCTTAACCATTTTTAGCCCCACTGCAACAATTTCACCCACTCGTAATGGCAATCTGTGCTGATTGGTTCGAGCAGGGCATAATGGGAACCAGCCACGCAGCCCAGACAACTGAGGCACACTTCAGCAACTCGGTGACATGAGTGGAGGTGACAAGGACTCAGGATCATTTTACCATTTAGCTTAAAGTTTGGCAGGGTAATTTACATTAGGCTCGGTTTGCATGGCCGAGTGAGAGCAGCAGGGCAAAAGAAAAAGGCTCATGAGGACCAGGACTTCCTTTGGTCTCTTTGTCACTGCTTCATGTAAACTGACCGCTTACGCAGAACTAGAAGACTCCAGATTGGTTCTGAAATTTTTTGTACACTTATTGTTTAGCGAGGTGAATTATGGCAAATGGTTCAAATTTCCAAATCAATAACTTGTTGGTGTTTTTTTTCTTTTCAAGATGTTCTTCTGTTGTGATTTCTGCTTTTTGAAGGCCGGGCACTTTCTGAAACTCTGATGATGATGTAAACATAAAGTTCAACTAAAATACACACAAAAATAGATTTTTTTCTTCAGTTTATTTATTATTTATTCTACAAACCATATTATTGAAACTCTGTGGTTCTTTTTTAATGTTAAAATTTAGCTTATGATTTGTGATTGATTTAGTAGGATTCCCCAGTTTTTCTGTCAGTGTCAGCGTCTTTTGTCGGTCTGATCAGTTGTGGTATTTGTAGTATTCCTGCTGCTGGGTAATTAATATTTCCTAATCAAAGAGGCGAGGCCGTTTGGGAGATTTTAATTTCCAAACAGAGCTGCCGCAGAACGCTTTGTTAGGACCGAAGCATTTTGGATGTTTAGCTGGTGGAAACTGGTTGCACGTTGTGTTCTCAAATTCACTTGCAGTTATTGAAACCTTGAGTGGAAAAAAAGCCATCACGCATGTTTTCAACAAGGTTTTTTTTTTTTTTCATTTTATGTCTGTGCATTCTCACGAAAAAAACAAAACAGAAAAATGTAGACCAGCAAGCTCTTTGCACTCGGAAGGAATGTTCTGTTTCGAACACACAACAAAAACATAAGATGGAGGAAATTCAGTTTTGTTCCAAAGTCTGGAAGAAACATTTGGAAGAGAGCTGGTGGGTGAGAGACAGGGAGAGCGATGCAGAGGGGGGGTGAGAGCGAGAAAGACAGAGATTGCGTGAGAGGTGATTTATCAACCTTTGTCTTTATGGGATTTTTTTTCACAGTCTGAATTTTTCACAGCCTGCCGAGATGGCTTATTGCTCTGATCATTCGGCATTCAGCTGGTGCAGAGAGGTTAATGGCTACCTGTTGCATGGTTACAAACACTGAACAAACAGAAATGTGTTCATGCTTCTTTTGTTTAGTATCAGGTTTTCCCAGTGTACAGCAGTGGTGTAAAAGTGCATTTTGTATGCTTGTATGTATGTAAGCACCTGATATTACAGCAAAGAAACCAAAGTGCAGCAATATCCTTCCAAAAGAGACAAGGCCATGATCGCTTCATCTTCAGCAGAGGTTGAAGATGTTTTTGGACTTCTTCTTCTTCTTTTTTTTAAATGATGTAAAAAAAACAACACAACAACACTGAGAGGATCTCTTATAACATACAGCTGGTAAATTGTCTGATCCACATATTTAATGCTTTTGACACTAAACAAAGTGCAGGAATATAATGAAGGAGAGTAAATGTGTTGGTTGAGACCAAACCCGGAGCTAAGAAAGGATATCAGTGATGTACTTGGCACGCTGCATGAAACTTAAATTTAGTGCTGATGTGCTTTCAAACTGCTGACTATGTAAATAAGTACTCATTCTGTATCTGTTTAAAGGTTTCATTTGAGTCTCACTGTTGTGCAACAATTAAAAATACTTTAGCTTTAACTAAAAGTACAAATATGAAACAATAATTCATTACAAAAAATAAGTCTCGGGTCTTTGTAATAAAATAATGATAAAACACTTTATTTTACACATTATATTGCAAATCTTTCATTTTAGCAGCAGTCTGCTTAGGTCTGCATTTGTGATCTGTTATGGAGTTAAACCGGATGATGAGTAAAACAAAGAGCATCTGAAAACGGCATCATATTTTACATCGATCTTCAAGGCTTTAGTTTGACTGCCCAGCGTGCACGGCTAGGCTCTTCTGATGACCCCAATTTAATTTCTCTTTCACAAATGTAATCCAAATATACTCTGCTAGTGTTTTTTCTTCTTTCTCTACTTTTTGAGATATTTCCTTTTCACTTTGAATGACACGTTGTTAATCTCTCTCAGCCTTCGTGGGGTGTATGATTTATTGTGTTTCCTCTTAACACACCACGCTGACCCCAGTCATCCCAGTCAATAAAGAGGCCAGGAAAAGTGCCCTGTCACTTTACAGCCCTGTTAAATTTACACTTTGATGCTGCCCCTCGTTTTCAGCTTCGAATTAAGCAGCCCACGCCACGTCCCCGTCTAGCCCATAAGAGCGTCTGTTGTGCCCCGATGGCCTTGCAAAATTGCAAGTGTGTGAGACGCAGCAGAACTTTTATTCAAGTGTGTAACTGTGATTTTCTAAATCCCTCCTGATCTCGTTCGGAAGAATTTTCTGAGTTTTATTTTATGTCTGCAGACCGTTCCCTGTCCACGCGGCACAGAGCTGCACAGTAATTTGAACAGATGCTGGCTGGTAGAGTCACTGCATTGAAAATAGAATATTCTGTGGTCGTGGCTAAAAACATCTTCATGGCATTTTCATCTAAAAGAGAATAATTCTGGTGCGTGCATTTGCTGGACTGTTCTGGCCTACGTGAGTTAGAGACGCTGCACGCAGAAGTGCAGGTGTAAGCTAAAACTGTGAGAGAACAGCTGAAGTCATGAGCACTGTGATAGAGGTTTTGATGGAGCACATGTTTTTCACAGTCGCTCCTTTCCTGCCTCTCTGAGAGGAGATTTGATCCTGACAGCACTCTTTGCAGCCAGTCTTTCTTGTGCTCTCTCTGCATATGGCATTCCCTGCAGGAGGGCCCACTGCTCTTCACCTTGGCCAGTACCGGAGTGCTACAGAAGATTGCATGGATAACAAGCAGGAGATTGTCACAATATCCCGCCCTGCCAAAAAAACTTCAGTGACGCGATATAAACAACTGCCTTTGATCAGTGAGAGGCCTCATGATTTCAAACAGCCTGACAGCTCTTGCTTTGCAGGGACTGTGGGTGCAGGCCAGGGAAATATGATTAAATAACTGCATAGTATTTATGCTAGGAGAAAACACATTTTCTCCCTTCAAGCTCAACAGGGTATGTTAGTCATGGACAGTGAGGCAATGTTGGAAGCACTGGACCCCCAGCAAGCGGTCTGCACCAAAACACAGCTCCTGAGCCCATCAGGGGAGACCAGACTTCTCTGTTCTCTGAACGTCGTAGAGCTAAAACGCATCTGGTCGGATGCACGCTGCAAACCGTGCAGCAAGGCAGGTTTTTACTTTCTTCCGTTTTCTTCTTCTTTGCAAGGCTGAATAAAATAAAATAAGAGCCACACAGCTTCTGCTGTCCAGAACAGGCCTCAGTATTTTTTTTTAGTACCAAGCCAAATGCTTTGCCTGGTATTAATTGGAAAAATATGCTCGTTTTTATTATTCATATCCCTGCAAACAAGATAAGGATTGTAAACTAGGAATTTGGTCTCTATTAGCTACTGACAGTCCAGCATTGTACTCGACAGTCAAGAAAACAACTGCAGCAAAAGTAATAAACAGATGCTCGCAAATTTATCTCGTAAAAATGTGTTAGAAGACAGAATTGAGTAGAGAAAGAGAGAGGGGAGGGAATCAGGGTCCCTTCAGCTCACCTTGTAGTGCATTACCCAAAATGGCTCTGAGATGGGGTCACTGGGTGTGTGTGTGCATGTGTGATGCCTTCTTTGCTGACCGAGCGCTGAGCAGGAGCTCACACAAACGCACACACCTCCCACTCCTAACCTGACAAATTGTCGGATGAGCAGATGAGCGGAGACGTCCTCGTTCCTGAAAATAACTTTGCCTCAGAAAAAATCGACAAGCAGGACGGTGCCGCACGGCTACTCTAAATCATGGTGATCAATCCGAATCCCCCCTCCCCATGACGGGAATAGTTATTAACCAAGAGATGTGTTTACAATTGATTAGATCAGCGGGGCCCCAAAAGTCCTGCCAACTCAGAGACATGGCTGTTGAAATTTATGATCAGCTGAGCCATGAAGAAAGAGGGAGCGTGTTTGTAACTGAGACAGAAAGAAAGCACAAAGATCTCTATCTCGTTTGCGTGGCTAGAAGCCGCTCTGCAGCTATTTCATTTTGACAGTTTTGCTGCCAGGTGACTTTGCAGCCACATGACAGACTTCAGTTACACATACGACTAATATGAGGATAAAGTATTCTGTGTGTGTCTGTGTGTGGGTGTGTGTTGGATTAGAGGTGGTTTAGGAAGGTAAAAAAAAAAAAGTTGTAAAAAAAAATCCAATTTTCTGTCAGGCTCAAATTATAGCCTGAGTTTCTGCTCTCACCCCCCCAAACACATCGCAGAATGATCTACGAACTACAACTGGAGCCTGTAAGCAGCCAGTGATCAAGACCATCCATTACACACTCAGACAGACAAACACACTGACGCGCACTCTCGGCTCTGCACACCAGCGGATTTCACAAGTCGCAGAATTTCCTCACAAAGAGCGAGAAATCCCTTTGTTCCACCCAATCAAACCCCATGAAATATCACAGCGATCGAAGGCATAAATCATCATTTATGAACACGCTGCCAGGAGCCATGTGACTGGGACGTTTAGTAGGATAGAGGATCAGTCATTTCTTTCATTTATTTACTTTTAAAGGGTGCTGACAAAATGAAAAATGTTTGTCCCAAGTGCCCAGTACTGTAATAGATTATATCTATCTGACTTTTTGAGAGGGTCTCAGATTAGAAAACACTTAATATCAGCATGGCTCTAAGGGGAACAGGGTGATTTGAGAAAGCCAAATAAGGCCACGCTGATAAATAATAGCATTTATCTTTCAGTAGCCGTGGGCGTGTGAAATACACGGTCTTAAAACTCAATTTTTCAAGAGCAAAAATGTTGCAAAATATTGAGTAGAAACCATTTCAAATCTTTGTGCCAAAAAGAGGAACAGAAAAAAAGGCCGGGGCAATAAAAACTTTCATCTTGTTCAAACTCATCCACATGTGATTTGAATCAGTGAAGTGTGAATTGCTTCCTTAAATTCTGAATAATAGCATTTGGACAAACACCGTTAAAAACACATTTATTTTATTAAACTAATATATCCTCTCCAATAAAACATTGTGTGTCTAATCGTCAAGTTACATCCTTTTTGGGCAGTGTCATGTAATGACTTTTCTTTACATGCATTTGGGGTTTAAAAAAAAAAAAATCTGAACTTCAGACATTCACAAATATCAGTCCTGATACAATTATAGAAACACAAACCTCTCCTAACAGTTTTTAACCTTTTCCTGACTCACTAGGTAAAGACAGTTCTGGTCTGGCAGATTCTGACTTGGCCCCAGACTCCGACCCACCTGGAATGGACACCAGATACCTAGCTGTGAAGGATCAGGGCGTCAAGGCCTCTGATAGGACGCCAGGCACTGACTTAGCGAGCCCTCTGGAAAAGGCTGATGGTGGCGAAAGCAACAAAGGCAAAAAGAGGCGCAACCGCACAACCTTCACGAGCTACCAACTGGAAGAACTAGAGAAGGTTTTCCAGAAGACACACTATCCTGATGTTTATGCTCGAGAGCAGCTCGCGCTCAGGACGGACCTGACTGAAGCCCGCGTGCAGGTACTGCAGCACACTCAGCAGCAGCTGAGGGGGAATTTCACATGAAGCTAAATGGGTTAAACAAACTGCAGATGAGCTGGAAAAAAGGAAACACTGCACTTTATAATAACACACTGAGGCTGATTAAAAAACTTTATTTAGGGTGGTCGTTCAGTTTTGTGTCTTTAGAGACATTAACTTCTCCATTAGAGGTGTAAAAAGAAAAACTAAGCTCTTCCACAGCTGAGCATCACAACCTCATGGATCTTTGAGCATCTGCAGCTCGACACAGATAACGTCACTCACAGAACAACATGAGAGATTTATCTGGTAATGTGGGAGTCAGGGGAGAGAGTGGGGGAGTGGGAGCTAACAGAGGCCAGGGGGGCCCAGGGGGTAGCTGAGGTTTGAGCTGCCTGGGCCTCATATGTGCAGTTTTAGGAGTGCAGACTTTCATCAACATATGAGGAGACCCCTTTGACACCGCTGTTTCTATTTTTCCCCCCATCGCATTTGCACCTAAACGGTTTAATTTGCTGAATTTCTGATTTTAGCTTTGCCAGCGTTTGTCTGGCTTGAGGTGTCTCGCTGGCCCGGTTATGACTGCTTTGATACATTCCAACATTAATGGGCAGAGAAGGAAACCTTCACTGTTTCTGCGCCATGTCTGTGTGTGGTGCATGCGTATGACTACAAAAGCCCCTGGATTTTCTCTGTTTTTCTTTCATTAAGTTCCTCTTTGGACAAGAATGTGTCCCTGCTGTTGTCTCCGGGGGTAAGGTGTGAAACTTTTCCCGTGGGCTTTTAGCGAGCTGGAGATTTATATGTGAATTCATATCTATTTGAAGGCATGTGATGTCTTCCAACAATGTACGGAGACAATATTATGGATATAGTTTTTGATGTGCGTGGCTGTCATACATGGGATGAGATAAGAGCTAGGTTAAAACCAATCTTCGACATGGAGCAGTGGCCAGCAAATTTCCACAGCGAAACGCAGGAAGTCCACGCAGCCAAAGGGTTATAACTCAACCCCGAGTCGCTCAAGGTATGCTGCTCGGCTCTGTTCTGCAGCTCGCGCTATCACGGACCTGCCCGCTTCAGATGAATGCAGCTTTTTACAGCCCTCGGCTCTCCCAGTGGTCTTCTTAAACGCTCAAGTTAAAAAAGATAAAAGACACGAGATGCCTTGTCAGTCAGAGAACGGGGCTCTGTGCTCCACACACACACGCACAAAAAAGCCCTCACAGCTCATCATTTCAACATCTGGAATGAAAAACACCAAAATGGGAAGAAAAAAAACGTTGATCAGCTGATAAAAGAAAAACAGTCTACGACGGCTTTTAAAAACCTTTTGTTCAATTATAGAAACAAAAGACAAAAATCACTGAGAGTCCATACTTAAGTTCGTTGCATGAAAACAGGGGGCTTTCAGTTAAACAACATCAGGGATCGGAGTTGTTTGCTTTTTCAGTCTTGGGGTTTCAAAGGAAGAGAGTGAGCCCAGCTCTTATATACAATATAGGAAGGTCAAAGGTCAAGGGTTTCAATAGCATCGTTCGCTGCTCTGTTGGTCCTGAGAATCAACATGGCATCTAGTGTGGAGTCACCATCTCTAACTCACAACACTGATAAAAATTGATTTTTTCTAGGAAGTCATTTAAAAAAAAAAAATGAAATCATGTTTACACTAATACTGTGAGTTGAGCTGCGTTCCTTCCTTGCAATTAGCAACAGGTTAAAAACCTCTAAATATTGTTTACTTTACCTTTACTTAAAAATAAAAATAGGACCTAACAACATTAAGACTTAACAGGTCTTGCAACAGTATCCCTGCCAAGACTGTTAGCCTTTGAGTTAGCGGGAGGTACAGAATAGGAAACACAAAAGTGTTTACAACATAGAAATTTAACAGGATAAAGCTTCACCTTCATATGGAAGCTTGTTTCTGCCACTCAAAAGAAATGTGAGTTAAGGATCTCAAAAATTTTTCTTACTAACTTCTGAGAAAATTAATCAAATATAATCTCAAGTTATTACGTCCAAGTTTTCAGATAATAGCTTGAAATTTGATTTAGCATTGCCTGGTAAAAAAATAAATAAAATAAAAACAAAAAGACCCAAACTTTAAACGAGGGCAGTGAGGGTCAACTTTAGTTGGCAGGTGTGACTGCTATAGCTCTCACCCACCTTTATCATTATGTTTTACACTTTTTACATTTCAGGCAAATGATTAAAGGTAATGTTGTGTTTAACTGCATGTTAAACTAGCAGCTGAAAATATAATGTTAGTTATTAATACCTTTAATATAAATAATATTAATGGTGTTAGCAAATCCTGTGTCGCTTTTGATCATGGCCTATTACAAAACAAGGCTGCAGCAGTCTTTTCCAGCTGCATCACATTCCCAGTTCAGTTCTACATTTCTTCGGGTTTTGTGTCCACTGCTTGTCCTCATCTTACCTTTAATTGACACAGGAAATAAGACATTATGTGGTGGGAGGAGGAGAAACGAGAACAAACTCACATTTAATGAACAACAACACCGCTCAGAGGCGCTTCAGCGATATTATTGGCGCTTAAGAGTGTTGGAAAACCGAAGCCAGGCTCAGCCTTGGATTTCTTTTTACTTTGACTTGGAAGCTGACATGAGTGACAGCAGAGGCGGGTTATCAATCCTCTGAGCCGGTCTCTCACTTCAAAGTGTTTTCAGCCCCATACAGCTCTCCTGCTGGGGCCAGTTTGGTATTTCTCTGCTCTTTCTCTCTGGGGCAGTAACATAAATAAAGCCTCATTGAAAGTCCACCAGCTACTTAAGCTGTCAAGGTCTTTACCAATTACTGTCACAAAGCAGCGTGTGCAACGCAAAAATATGTTCTCGCTGTATAATAGCCAACAGACTTGGCACGAAGCAAAGACTGAGCAGGTTCGAGCTGCTGCCGACACTTATACTGGGCCTTGGAGGTAGCACACAAACATTTTTGGAGTGTAATTATCGATATTAGTCCAAAAGTGCCAGCGTGATCTTGCCTGGGGTTGAGCATCCTGAGTTGGACAGTGTAGAAGAGGATGCATTAAAACATAAGGGAAAGAAGGATTATGCCCTTTGGTCTGTGTGCTTCTTTAATTTAGTAGGGGACAGCGTCAGAAAGCCAGGAGTTTTGGCTTCAGGAAATTAAAAAGCAAAATGCAAACAAACCTCAACTTATAATCCCATCTCACCTTTCAATGTCCTTTATTGCCTGCATAGATTTACAGTGAAATATCTGGGCACAAAATGTGAGAAATCCCATCGGAAGGTAACTTTTTGGTGCCGAATTTAAAATATAATCAGTCCAGGCTGGTAGCTGAGAGTTGCAAAGGAAATCAGGTGACCTCGAAAGCGTGCCAGAGACAGTGATGATAATTTAAACAAACTAATGCTCTCGATAAACAACGCCATCGGGTTCAGACTTCAAAGATAATTATAGATGTCTGTTTTTGGCGGTCAGCGTATAAGCACTAAAGTGAGACGAAGGCAGCAGCACATTGTTTACATGTTTTATCGTCATTGTTGTCTTTATCATCTATAGGATTTTGTTTATTATTATTATAATTAAAACTAAAAATAATAATTCCTTCCTGCTGCAAGTTTACACCTAAGTTTGAATTTTTGATATGCTTCAGATAATATTTGTGATATTCAGGCTTTCAGCCATTCTACCCGCATAAGGGTCGTTTTCCCATTTGAAATGGAAACTTAGATTTGTATCTATAGAAAAGTATTTCCTTTAGATTTGAGGGGAAAGCTGCTGTTAAGAGTTTAGGCTCCTCTGACTGCACACTCTGTCCTGGATGAAAGTAAAGAAAACCTCAAGTGTTGCTGGTGGTTTTTGTGATATTTGGACCTTTTCCTTTCTCTGCAGGTGTGGTTCCAGAACAGGAGAGCGAAATGGCGAAAGAGGGAACGCTTTGGCCAGATGCAGCAGGTCCGAACACACTTCTCCACAGCTTACGAGCTGCCTCTCCTGACTCGTCCTGAAAACTATGCTCAGGTACAGTGTGAGCTCTTTAACACGTGTTCTTTCAGACCTCTCTCCCCCGACCAAAAGCTAAACGTAGACAGGGGTGATTTTTTTTTTTTTTTTTTTTACTGCTATGATCCTAATTTCTGCTACAGACTGGGAACGATTCGCTTGCAATAAAATCAACTTTTAATTGCCTTCCGTTGCGTCAGGAAAGTTGCTGCAGGTGGCAACAGTTAAAAAAAGAATCTCTTTTTCAAGGAGTTGTTGAACATTTTTGAGAAACTTGGCCTTTTTCCTTCATAGTAAGATTATTTTTAAGAAGAAAAAGGGCAAAGTATGTAACACATTTTGTACCTCTGTAGGGTACTGATTAACATGCTATGCTGTTTTTTGTCTAATTTTTTCAGGAGGTTCACAGTTTACCAACATTAACCCTCAACAAGGACGCAAATAACTAATATATGTACCCTAATTACAAAATTCCTTAAGCATGTAAGGGTTTAGATTGGACTGTGCTGGGTTACAGGATTTGGCACTTGAAGATAAGGAGAGCCAGATAAACAAAAAATACACCTGCACTAATCTATTGTATACACAAGTGTTCGTGGGTTAAACAGCCAATGTAGTCTTTGCTTTCTTTGAGCGTGCATTCAAAATAATGAGGTGTGTGACTGCCTCACTCATGTTGATTTTCCAACAATATTCCAGATCCAGAACCCTTCCTGGATCGGCGGCAGCAGCGCTGCGTCTCCCGTGCCGGGCTGCGTTGTGCCCTGCGACACGGTGACTCCGTGCATGACACCTCACCCCCACTCTGCCAGCGGGGTGTCTGATTTTCTGGGAGTACCGAGTCCCGGAGGTCACGTGGGCCAGGCTCACATGGGCAGCCTGTTTGGAGGATCTCCTGGCATGGCTGGAGGCATCAACACTTACGATCTCAACATGGACCCCGACCGCAAGTCCTCCAGCATCGCCGCATTGCGCATGAAAGCCAAAGAGCACAGTGCAGCCATATCTTGGGCCACATGATGTGTTGACACATGCTGGATGACAGGGGACCTTGTTGACCCCTGAAAAGTCTAAACAATCCCAGAACGGAGTAAGAGGTGGCACTAAAATCAAGGCAACAGTGGCTACCTTCAAAAATGCTGCAATCAAATTATGTGGGGGAAAAAAAGAGAGATAAAGATTTGGCAAAATCGGCAGTGCCATGTTTTTGGTGGCACAGCAGTGAGTGCTGTGGAAGCCCAGTGAGAAGGTGAAGGTGTGCTGTATAACAGAGTTGCAGTGTAGTGCTGAAGCAAATATATATATATTAAAAAAAAAAGATGCTAGAAAAAGTTCAATTAATCCAAAAAAAGAAGAAAAAAAAAGAAAAATCCATGCACTTATTTGCTAACACAGACACAATTTCTATTTGTACAGAGCTTTTGGTATCGTTGTTTTGGTGCTGTTTTTATTCTGATCTTGTTATTTAAAATGTCACCTTTTTTCCTTTTTTGCGTCATTTAATTTTAAGTTTTGATTTCACAGCTAGTTTAAAAAACATTCTGAAAAAAAAACCCTTTAAAAAACCTCCATACATTTTACTCTTTGTCAGCATTAACTTAAGTCATGCCGGTGCTGAGATGACCATCAATACAAGCGTCACAGTAACCAAGTCTGGGTATGTTTTCCAGTGACTGAAAACATAGACGGGGCTCTTCCCTCTAACATTACAAAGTAAAACAGATGAAAAGTGGTTCTCTTGAGTATGGCCAAGGGTAAAAGATCCACCTGCTGCACAAACCCAGCCTGCTGATGCCCAGAGAGGAGGAGGAAATGGTGTATGGGAGTACGAGAGGGGCACAGCAGGCCTGCTGCTCTCAGGGTTGAAGAGCCTGGGAGCGCCAGCCTCCAAACAGATGCAGCTCTGTTTTCAGGAGAAAGACTCCAAGTGGACATGACTGTGCCCCTTGCATTTCTAGTCTCACAGGTCTCAGAAAGAGAAGTGCCTACCAGTCAGCCAGACTGCCAGAAATAACACAGGAACCAGCAGAAGCCTCTTTTGAAACAGAGCGGGCTACTGGGGATAACACCGTGTGTTGACGCTCTTAAGCACTGAATGGATGTCAGTATTCAGCAGCCTTTTCTGGACTTTAACAAGCCTGCATTTGGCTTTCAGTGCAGCGCTGGCATACATGTCATTGTTACTCTTCCTCTTCTTTTTTTTTTAACCATCATCAAATCTTTCAAAGTACTCCATCACCCTGATTAATGCACAGTGACCTCTGTGGTTCTGTTTAAGGTTTTAAGGTTTTGGTCCTGTGGCCAGCAAAGACATCTGCATCTGTTCCTCGTGCATACATGAAGATTCAAGCGTATTTGGACCAGAATGTGTTAAAGCTGAAGTAAAATCATCGTCTCCTTTGCACTCGGTTGCAATGGGCCGTGACCTAGGACAACAAAAACTCTCAAATTGATTCTGTGTGAGTCCTCAGCTTAACTCCAAATGTGTTTGGGTTGATGCCCCACTAAAGTGTGTACATCAGCTGGGTTCTGTAGTACTGAGTAAGCTCGGGTCTCTCTCTCGGATCCAGTTCACCTTAATTATTTGACGCTGTAGCATAAAACAAACTAAATGGCAGAAAATCAACTGGTGCTTTGATGATCAATCTGCCATCTACAGCGAGGTGACTGATGGGAATGAGGTTAAAACTGGCTGAAAGTTCTCTACAGCAGAACAAGGCCGGATAATTGTGTCCATCACAAAGTTGTGGCATGGAGAGAAGGATTAAAGCTACAAAACTTTGGTCCTAGCTTCAGCTGTTTTTTCCCCCGTCAGATACCAACATGACAGGTCCATGTCTTCCCTCTGCTTTCGTCTAGTTTACTTCTACCAGGACTTAAGCACTATTCCCTGTGTCTGTGTCCTTTGCCCCCAAGAAAAGAAGTGTAAGATAGAGGTTGACCCAGCCAGATACCTCATACCTTGCCAGGGATATCATTCAAAATTTTAAGCATATTTAATAAGCAAACTTCCATTTTTCCCTGGTAACAGCATCTTGCAGTGACAGAAATAGCCGATGAGCTTTTCAAGTGCAGCAAGATGAGGTAATACATGGCTTCCTTTGTTTGCAAAGCCTGATTTAGGCCTGAAGCATAACAAAGGGTTTCATGGTCTCAGAAAGCAAACCCGATACCTTGTGGTACCACCTCGAGGCAGAGCAACCATTGCTAATTCCCTAAACTAAACCACATTCCCTCTCCTCCTGGGTAGGTAGGTAGGTAAGAGAGGTGAGGTGTGGGCTAAAACCTGTCAGCAGAGCAGATCGCCCTCAAGTTGTCCAAATCACCTCCAGTTTCACTCCTCTGTCCAAATGCGAGGCGTGTGCATGCACAGAGGACATATCCCAGAAGTGAGAGGGTATCCTTGCGAATCTGAACATGGGGCCCCCTGTGCTCTAGCCTAGGGGTTGGACGGAGGGCGAGCTGTGAGGGCGTCTGCTGTGTTCCGGTGTTCTGGGAAAAGGACAGTGCACACAGCTGCGCTCAGGGGGTAAATGCAAAACAAACATGCCTCACACATGCTTCCCCCTCAGCTGTCATGGCTCTGCTTTCAAAGATCTACTCCCCCCTCCCCAATCACACACATTGCACTGCGCCTCTCCCTTCGCTCACTCCCACTATGTCCAGCAGCCCCAAGCCGCAGCCCCTCATCGCAGGGTCTGAGGCACAGCCACACAGGCAACCGAGGAAGGCTTTTTAATTAACACTGAGCCATGTGGAGGCTATGGACTGCAGTATTGTGTGTCAGGATGGACAGGACTGTCTGTCTTCTAGTTGGTCTAGCTGGACGCAGACATACTGGCAATGAGACGCTCAGGTTTACCGTTTTCTGTGCATTTATGAGAATCTCCAGTGAGGTCTTTAAACATATGGAAACCAAAGATGGACTGTTTTTACCCCTTTAAGTAATTTCCTACACTTACACAAAGCCTGTTAATGCAAGATTCAGCTTTATATTAAAAAAATCTCTCTTGTATGCTGCATAACTCCAGCCTTGAGTGATAACGTCCCCCTTTCTCATTTTTCTAATACTACTGAAGTCAGGTAATCAGTATAGGAGTAAATATATGATAAATGCGTGCTGTTGTGTGCATGTACAGTGTTGTGCGTGCAGCTTGAAGTGTCATAAGACTCGTAAACATTTTACTAATTTGATGCTGTTTTATTTTGTGGGACAATTTATAAATATTTGAGTGTAAAACTTCTCTTAAACTTGGTGATGATCTGTTTGTATTCCTAGTGTTTGTGGACATTGTTTTCTCATCATGTTATTCTTTAATTTCCCCCTCCTACCAAGTTTGTGTGGCTTTAAGCTGTCTTTGGAAATGAGAGTATGAATTTACTCATGCTTGTGTGATTAAAATACCATAAGTTATTGTACTTTGATTTAGAGTCGCTGTGTTCTGAAATGCGTTACAGCCTTAATAAGGTGGAAGCAGCAAAACAGTAACTGCTCCCTGCAGCTTCTCAGCACACCGAGACTTCCAGAAAACTCAAACGACTGCAGCCGTGGTACAGAAGAAAACCATCCTCCTATTAGCACTCGAAGATCGCTCAAGTCACTCCGAGTCTCAAGAGAAGCCTTTCAAGATGTCAGCTAAAGGCGCTGGTTGGCCAGAGAAGTGTCTGAGGCTGTTGAGAAAACCCATAAAATTTGCTCCGTCTTATTACTTCGCACCACCGTGCCAAAATATTGTGTCATCCTTGTAGTCACATTGTGAAATCCCCGTGCGTTTCAGGTCCTTTGAAGGGACACGAGTGCTGAAATGAGATCGCGCAACCCGCAAGACTATCACACTAATTGAAGCTGACAAAAATACGAACTGCACCCTTTTGAACCGCTGACATTGAACAGGGTGGATTAGGCAGCTATATTAACAACAGGTGACAGCCTGGAGGGAACAGTGGAACGGCCGTGTCACGGAGGGGCTGATCTGGACAGTCAGATTACCGCGCGAGGCAGACGTTAAAGAGGAAAGTGTCTTTCCTCATCTTCTTTCCCACCTCTCTTGAACATCGAGGAAAATAAAAAAAAAAACTGTGGTACATGGTTGTGCAGGGTTTTACTTGTATTACAAAGTCACATATATACAGTTAAATGCATAAACCCCAGTCGAAAAAATATGAAAACAACGGGAAAGGGAAATTTAAAACAAACAAACAAACAAAACCATCTTAAAAGACCGCACTGCTCTCAGATTTGCTGCCTTAATGATGTAACTGGAGAAATTAGTGACAAAAAAGGTCAAAAAGTGAAACATACACAATAGGTTAGATTAAAAAAAAAACAGGAAAAACAAACAAACCGTTTATGTCTGTTTTGAAAAATGTGGATTTGTCAACCAGTCTTCTATTCTAATGTAGTGTTCGTAGACAATTCATGAACTGACTTAGTAGATGCTTTAATAAGCATCACAGTTTTCTTACATTTCTACGGATAAATACAAAGAAAGGCTCGCTCAAGCGGTATAAAATTACAGTTGCAGTGAAATGCTCCAGTAGCTTGACATGCCTGTTTCCAAATCGCCCACTCACTCTAAATCTTAGATTTACGGTGCCAGCTTTTTCCCAAGGTCCGCTCTGACTGCATAAAGCACTGTACATCATGAATAAAGTGTACACGGATGTGTCCTTGAATCGTTTTGATATTTATCGTGTTAACTTTAACATTTATTACTCTTTCTGTGTTGTACAGTTTTAAGAATAATGTCCCATGTCAGCTTTTTGGAAAGAAGGAAAAACATAGAAGAGAAAGTTTGTGTTGGAGAATCATAAATTATACAGCACTGCTGCAAAATACAAATATATACACTGTATACACTGAATCGAGAGTAGCTGGAGCCCAAAGCAACCAGCTCCAAAACGGTAACAGTGAGGGACCAAAAACCTGGAGTCAGTCGGCTTGTCCGTCAAACGTCAGACTACTTCACAGCCACCTCGGATTTTGGTTTAACTCTGATTTAAAATATTAACCTGATGTCATTAAATTCAAGGTAAAAACAAAAATCACTTGAACTGAGAGGGGACATGAGCACATCCCGCTTCAGTCAGAAAACAGTGTTGGTTATGCGTGTTTGAGTGCTGAGGCTGCGATGGGGTCCAAACATCCTCTGCTGGCTGGTCAGAGGCTGCCAATGTTGGGGAAGCTTTTCAGCTTCTCTGGGAAGTCATCTTTATAGAGCACCGGGTCTGCGCGATGTTCCACCACTTTCAGAGGCATCGTCCCGAAAACTGAGGCAAACTTGTTGATGCACTCAGATCTACAGAGTGGGAGACATTTTATCAACAAGCATGATAAAACCATTCATATAGCATCTGACCCTTAATATACTCAATACTGAGATTGGGTACATTAAGGTCACTTACATTATTTTGACATTTTATGCAATTGCTACATGAAGGTTTTTATAATGTTTGTTTTTGGCTACTTTTTCACTTATTTTTAGTCTTTGTAAATAATTATTTTCTTGTTTTTTTTTTTTAGACTGTTAGAAAACAAACAGTGCAATAAACACACTCTACTACTGATGTTCTGAAACTGCACCAAACTAAAATGATCTGAGGGAATTTCAGCTGCTCTTTGTTGATCATTTGGAAAACAAATACCTCTCCACCATGTGTGTCTGATCCAGCGAGAGTCCATCTATGGCAGTACATTCAGGGCACTTGAACTTCTTCCTTGGAGTCACCTAAACAGAAGCACAGTTACAGTCACAGCAGTGATATTTGCTCACTTCAGGGTTTGTTAAAGCTCAGCATCCTAAACAGGAGCAGTTTGGTCAAATGAAGCAAGTCTTTGACATCCAAAGAGAACTTTTGTTGCAGACAGTGTGAAGAATTACTTTTTAATTCTTATCGGCAGGACATTTCCTTCTCTTGACTTTTGTCATGAACATGTGAACATTTGAATGTACGTGTGTAGAAGGAAGGGGAAGACAGATATTCTTGGTCAAAGAGGGTAAGTTAAGGAACCTGTTGGAGATGTTATGGGAGGTAGGACCAGGGGTGCAGGTGTAGGAAAGTGTGCAGCCTGTGATTTGACAGCAGAGTGTGCATAAGCCCTAGTGAGCTTAGAAAAACATACTGGGAGGGGGAGTGTCAGTGAGTGACTCCCAGATAAGGGAGGTTAAGGTCGGGCTTTAGTTCAGGGCCCCTGCACCTGGACAGAGTTGGGGTGATGGGGAGGGGGAGAGGCTGTGATGTTGAAGGGTGAGAGCTGATCAGACCCAGAGATGCTAGTCTGCTGTGTCAGGCTACAGATTCCCCATGCAAACTTTTAACACCCAGACCAGACAGAGCCATGAACATACCTTTATGGGGGCTTTGCCAGTGATGTTAGCCACCAGGAAATTCATGGCAATATCTTCACAGTTCATGTGAGCATCCACCCAGTTCTTGATGTCTCCTGGCATCTTGTATGTGTACAAATAGTTGAAGTACTGAAAGAAAGAAAAGAGCGGACAGTTTAACATAGTGAACCAGCATCATGTAAGGAGAACTATTGTTTTTCTAATTTCCTTTAAACTCAATGCACAAATGCCTTTCAAAGACTAGCTTTTTGCATTACTGTGAAGCAAAAGTACCATCAGTACCTTCAATACTTCGTTTACATCAATGCACTACTGATGCTGTGGTCTAATCTAAGATGAGCTTCACACATTTTCACTGACAAATTGCTAGTGTAGAAAATAGTTGCAGCAATACAAAAACACAGCAATGCTGGGACCACGAGGGCACAAATTCCAAAAATGACTTGCGACCCAAAGTCTATGCTTTATCATCTTCCCACAGAAATTCCCCCAACTTTTGCTGAACTGTTACATACTTCTTGTGAAGTCTTAAACATGCTGAAACATGGGCTCATTTTTCCAAAGGAAAACAAACGCGGCATGTATAAAAACGGCAAATTAAAGCTCAACTTGTTTTCAAGCAACCTGTCTCAGATCACCTTGTGGTAGAAGGCAGCTCCAGTTAGAACCATGGAGACCTCATTGGTCCACTCCGACTCATACTTCCACTTTCCCATTTCATGGTCCCAGAGGTGCAGCCGCCCGGGGTAGCCCACCAGCCTGTCTGGAAACTCCCTCCAAACCTGTAAAGAGCAGAAGAGAAGACAGATCGTCTAACACTCAGCTAACGCGAACAGAGATAAGAATTAAGGACTTGCATTAAAAAATGAAATATTCAGAACAAAGTTCAAATTGAAGTTTTAATCTTACATCCAAATATCAGCGTCTGATGCTTTTCCAAAAACGCTTACTCAAAGTCAAAAACTTGGAAAACAAAGAGAACGCTTTCAGAAAGAAACTGATTCATGACAAGCTGAATATTTCAACAGGCTGCTGGCTCAACACCAGCAGTCAATCTGACCTCCCTCTATAAGCAGAGTCACCAACAGTGAAACTCCTCCTCTATACTGCCTGTAATTCAGCGTAATTACCCTTTAACTGAGCATAATTTTATTAAATGGTTTTTAAATGGATTCAGGTGAGTGTGCATGGCTAAAAAGAGCTGGACAGGTATGTGAGTATGGAAAGCATCAGCTCCAGACCTGTCATTGTTCTTCACACATCAAACACATTAAACAGGCAGTCAAATCCCCAACCAATAGAGAATAAACACTGTAATCTCACTCAATGACTTTAAACTCTGGGATCAACTTGAAGTGGTTCCCTGCAATACCTGCCATCAGGGAGATGACTGGAAAGTATGGGCAAGGTTAAATTCTTCTTTTGTTTTTCCTCACCTCGTAGCCAAACTGCAGTTCATCAGATGTTAGCATGATGATGTCATCATCGATCGCTAGCACAGCTTCGGTCTCGATCTCGTCATAGGGGAAGAAACGGTTGCTCAGTTTGTTCTCTTTGGTTCGCACGACTTTGAGTGGGACGCTGATCTTCGGCCAAAGAGTTTCTATCAATGGTGAAAAAACAAAACAAATTTTTTTTATTTTTTTTTTTAAACAGAAAGAAAAATTCCAAAACTTTTAAAGACAAACATTGCTGAGTTCACGTTATGTGATAATGAGTTGGCTATATTTGGTGTCACTGAATAATCAAATTAAATGACTGCAAATAAAAATGAGATGTATGTGGAAGACATTTAGGGGTTGAAAATGATTATAAAAAAATCAGCGTGTGAAGATATCATTTACCCCTGAAAGAGGTTTTGAAATCATTGCTGGCAGTGGAAAAATAGCGCTGTGGGAGCTTAACTTCCCTCAGTGACTCGTATCGCTATACTAACCTCAAGCACATGCAAATCTAACCACACTACGATTCTTCAGGAGGCAGACCAACAGGAGAGCATTTCAAAGATCTTGGGCAGTGTCCATGGCACGGACTATGGCACAGACAGATCACACAGAATGTGTTCCCCCATTAATGGAATAACTGAGGCCTGGAAGCCCATGAGAGGAGCTCCAGGTCCTCCTAACCAAGTCTGAGGTCTCCTGTCAAAAGCTATTGTCAAAAATAAGCTGAGTTTAATGCCCCGAGTTTCTTTTTTCACACTCTCTTTGGCTCTGTCATCAGTCTTTTTTTCTTTTTTTCTCCAGGCTTATAAACAAGACAATAAAAGTCAAAAGATTATTTGCTATATAGATGCTAAATAGATGTAATGCTGGATTGTGTATAAAAAAAAAAACACATTTTAAAAAAAGGGGTGGAGCAAAAACAGTAAGCCATTAACACATCAAATCTAGGCTAGGTGTGAATGGGGAAGAAATCTGCCTTCATAGTGGCTTGTGCCCCATAAGTCTGACCCATCAATGGCCCCTCGTTAAGTCTAATAGGACACAAAGGCTCCATCAAACCAGGCGCCGCTGATGCCTCTAATGAAAAGGCAACCAACAGCACTTCAAAGCCATTCACTACTTGAGTACATTAGCCAACTCTTACAGCAGAAAGACAGACTTAATTCTCGGTATAAAACACCTTCATCTGAATTAAGCTGTCGGTGGGATAAGGAGCTAACCATTTTATACTTAACTGCCTAACAAGGGTAAATAATTATAGGGCACTGTGCCATAAATAACCACTAATAAGACCTCACTATCAAAAATATGTAAAGAACTAATGATGATAAATAGCCTGAGAGAAAAGCAGAAAAAGTTAAACAGAGTTAGTTGGTACCAACCAAGTCCTAATAACAGGTTCTTTTTTTATTAGCACCAACACATTTATTTACTCTACGTGTGACTATGACTGGAGCGCTGAGCTCAGTAAATTAGTAGCTAGGTGATCTGCATATCATTAATACACTTCTCTTTTTAGGGGCAGTGTTTTGCCAGTCCGCTCTACTTTTTTTATTTATTTTTAAAAACCCTCTGTGCAACCAGAGAGCATGAAACCGTTTGTGGGGAGATGAGTTTTGGCTGCTCTCTCCATTATCACTTATCTGTTGTACAGAAGACATTTATTGCTCAGTCACACAGGCCAAGAGACCAATCAATAATATCCTGTGATTGCAGACTGGTCCTGACCAGTTGGTGAGTGACTGCTGGCTGTCTCTGGGTGAAACTGGTTGAAAAGCAGGAAGCAAGAATATGGTATCACAATAGAAGTGCAGTTGAGGGCTGTTGTGGTTGTGACTGGTAATTTAGGGCAGAAGTAAATATCAGAAACCCCTCTCAATTGAACACAAAACAATTTAACAAGAATACCAATCACAGTCTCTTCTACAAGATTGCTTCCATTACCTAGCTAGTTTGGTTTGACCCAGTAAACTTCAAAGTGGGTATAGGCTTTTGAAGTTTCATGACCTTGAATGTTTTCCACTCACCCTCAGGAGGACTCTTGTTCTGGTTATTCCACACCACCAGCAGTTTAGCTAAGCTAGGCACCTTGGAGATTTCCGTGATGACCCGGAAAAGACTCTCAACGCGATCGTAGGTTAGCACCACTGCTGTGAATCCAGGAGCCCTCGGTGGGATGAGTGGTAAGAACAGGGGGCTGTTTACACTGGACCACTTCTGTACAAGAAAGGAGACAAAGAAAGACATAAGCTTTTAATGCCTGGAGCATCTTTTTCAATTCTTTATCATTCACTCTTTTTGTCCTTTCCAAGCAAAGCCACTGTAGCGCTAGTCTCATGAATTCTGTGTCAAACCAGCCTGTCATGGTTTCCATGATTGAATGCCCAATAACAGGGCTTTAGTGGTGAGTGAGGTCACTTTTTATAATGGAGCAAGAATCGTCCAACAGTGTGTCAAAGGGCCTAGCAGAGGCTGAGTATTTAAAGCCAAAAGCTTCCAGTGACAGTGCCAAGTAAACCCTACAGAAGCAGTAGCACAGAAGGACAAGAAAGGAGTTGGAAATTGAGACAGGTGTCCAACCTCTTGTGCCTACTGATCTTGTGATGCTATTGTGACAAGTGAGACTAAGGTAGGAAAATGTAGGAGAAAGTGGGCTGGACAGGGAGGACGGGATGGGATGGAACAGTCATAAAAATGAAAAGAATTTCCCAGTTGCGAGTAGCGGCCATCTAAAGTCAGTGTGGAACATAATCCTGGATGTAAATCCGTTAGTTAGATTAAAAAAAACATAAACTCACCTCCAAAAAAAAATTGTGATGGTGTGTACAAAGTAAATAAGAACAGAATGCAATCCTTAGTAAACTGCTTAAAACTATTGATAAAAGTACAAATACAATACATGAAGTGGGATTATCTTTTAAATCTATGCTCCTTTTGAATTTAATGAAACCAGTCTCAAACAACAAGTTATTTCTAAAGGGTGTTTTTATAGGGGAAATAAAACCAAACCATATCTTCCACTTAACAAGCGTGTGCTACTGGCAAATATAAGAATATAAGACCTTCAGGGCACCCTTGATAAACTTCATCAAAAGCTCCAAAAAAAGTTCCACTGTGTTACAGCAAAGAGAGTGCATCTAACACAGTAAATCTGTGGTCTGTTTGAAGTACATATAAACCCCGTTTCTTCTCTGGTCCCAGGTGGCCACAGTGTGATTATGTGGCTGCTTCCACAGCATCAACACAAGTCTGTCAACAGAGACACGGCCACTGCCTTTTACACAACATCACTCACTCCATCACAATAAAAAAAAGAAAAAAGCACTTTACTGGCAAGTGGAAACTTCACTGTGATCGTTGTCACATTGTCAAATAAAAAGAGGGGGAAACAATTAAACTAACACATATAGGCAGCACAGTTGCATGAAAACAGACTAAAAGACGCTGAGAGCAGTTTAGTCATTTGTCAAACAGAAAAGATTCGATAAAAGAAAGCCACAGCTCGAATATCAACCATCAGATAGTGGTAGGAGTCATTTTGCTTTTATACTAAACATTTAAACTAAGAAGAAGAATTTTATTTGGTTGTTTGAACTGCTTAGGTGGTTATTCTCTAATCTTAGACATCAGGACATCTGAGAACTGCTACACAACTTCTGTTAGCATGTCATTACTTGAGTTACTTGTAGCATTTTTTTCTCATCCAAGGAATTTAATCATTTCCTGATGGGCCCAAAACTGTATTGTTAAATATTTAACTTCTCTTTATACATATGTGATGGACCTGTTGATTATTTACACACTGGTTCAACCATTTAAAAAGTCCTAGGAATCCTTCTGAGGCACTACTTCGTGCATTCATGTCAGTTTTTAACTAAAGCATTGTTAGTATTAGATCTTAGTGTCCTCATTGTCATCGAGCTGTGTTGCCATGTACTGCATTACACTGTGGGTTAGGGCTGGGCCATATCATACCATTCACGGTAATACCGGTATAATGTTGGGCAACGATAAGAAAAGGAAATATCGCAATAGAATTTGGGTAAAACGCGCATGCGCAGTGCCTTTGTTTACATACTCACATGGCCGTGATGGAGAATGAGAAGGGCGAAAGCGGATCGTTGAATGAAACTGATGAATCAGAACTGGTTTGTAAAAATGCTGCAACTTCAGTGGTGTGGAACTGGTTTAGCTTTCGTCCATCAGATACAACAAAGCAATATTTTTGGTAGAGCATGTAAAGTATTTTGTCTAGTGTCAATTATATCATCAGTTATATTGTTATTGCAAATTTTCAAATGTATATCATGATAAATATTTTTGGTCATATCGCCCTGCTCTACTGTGGGATATTTAAGATGGTGTATTGACCGGTGACCAGATACTTAAACTTTCTCCCAAGAATAGCATGCACCTCATGTACTACTCAGTTAACTTATAAAAAACAAAACCTTACTTTAGCATATAAAATACTATTCAATGGCATTTCACACACAGCCTAAACACTTTCAGTATGTCGTTCAAAGTCAGCACTTTGACCTCATAGCAGTTCTTTTCTTTCATATTTAACTTTTTTTAAAAGGAGTAATGCCCAAATACTCAAAGATTGTACTCTAACTTTAAGAAAAAAACAAGAAAAAGACTTTCCTATGCCCAGGTCCCAATCACCACAAAAACCTAAACTGTGGCAAATTATAAAGTCTGAGATGCCTCAGTTCTTGTAACGTAAAAACCTTACAAGTATGCCCCCTACCTACAAATCCCAAACAAAAAGCAGCTTGTCCCTTATTCTGAAACCCCCTCTCCAAAGGCACCAGCAGTCCTGGGCAATGTGCTTTCAATTACCACCAAAAGACTAGGGGAGGAGAGGGGGAAAATGTCTGCCTGATGTATTTAGTGCTGTGTGCAAGTTCTCCTCACCATCCATTCACAGAATTCATACAGACAACACTTTATCTCCCATTTCAGGCAGGTTAATCTAAAGACCTGTCCTGTGACACCGTCAACACCCTCTGGGTTGGGACAAACTTTGAGACCAGAGTAATTCTGATGGGATGGACTGGTGGCTTAGATGTTAATACGAAACATTTTGACACAAGAGGCAAATGTTAAGTGAAGCTGTTTTGTGAAGCGAGCTGGTTTAGAGTGAAGTCGTGGTTGAGAGTGAACAGCTGGATAACCAGTTAATCCTGAAATACTATACGGACTTAAGCAGAACTGGAAAGGGAGTCCCCCCCACCAAAAAAACCCCTCACCCCTCAAAGTGTTGACTGTTTACATCCACGCATCCTGATTGCAAGTGCCACCTCTAATCTTGGCATTTTAGTGGATCTACTTAAAATGTGGTACTTGTAGACATCTGACAGATCCAAGGCCATTATTATGCATCTACACACAAGCTGACATGCACACGCCTCTACACCACAGGCGGAGGATGGAGGAGACTCTAGATCAGACCGAGCTGATTAACAACTCCTGAGAGATGGTCGCCCCAGCCAAGATGTCGGCAGCCACAAACTCTTATAACCACAGGGATGCTAAGCACACACATGCACACACACAGAGACCATTCTTTCACATCCAGCGTTCTCGCTACAAACACAATGACTCAGGCGTACGGGAACTTAGTTTTCACCACAATGGAGGCATCCTCTGAGTGCAGAACTGCTGACACAAACTGGCTCCCTCAAAGCTATCTGGGTGTATACCAAACTGTGAAGCGCTGCATCTGTGGTGTTTCAGAAAGAGGGAAGGCATCTACTGTCACTCTACTACAGAGGCTTTGATTTATAAGGCACAGGAGAGTGGGAAAGCTTATGGGGTACTGTGAGTGTCTGTACAGCCAAAGCTCTATTTTGGACGAGTGTCACTCAGATGTCTTCAACAACAAAAAAAAAAAACTTCAAGGAATACAACTGAGCAGCTCAGCACATAATAGCCAAGGACTTTATAGGTTATACAGATGTTTGCTGCAAAAGAACTGGAAAAAAAAGCAACAGCACAAAACTAAAAGATAATAATGGAACATTAAATATCCTGCTTGGTGACTAAAAGTTACAAACATTTGCAATATGCATGTCAATGTCAAGTGTAGACAGTTACATACCACCACAGGTGGATTGTTCCACTGCTCATAAGTACGCGCAGCATATGGGTAGATGCGATCGTTGATGATCTGGAGAGTTGTCAAGCCAATAGCCTTCATGGAGCTGAAGTAGGCCTCCCAGAACCAGCGTGCCTGTAGACAAATGGCACAAAACTACTTAAAACGGGAAACAGACAAGCCAGAGTAAAAACACGACATGCCTAGGGTCAGTGCATTCACATTCAGTGTTACGTATATTGTCTCGTCTCATGTAGCTCAGGAGGTAGAGCAGGTCATCTACTAAACAGAAGGTCAATGGCTCGATCCCTGGATGATCCAGTCTACATTCCAAAGTATCCTTGGACAAGATACTAAACCCAAGATGTTCGCCGATGCTTTCATTGGAAAATTAATGTTTGATAGAACGCACTCAGATGTAATAAAGACGTGCTTTTATGAGGAGGTGAATGAGAAAGCATTTTGAATGCTTTCTCATTCACCTCCTTTCTCCTATCCAAGAACCAGTCCATTTAACTTTAGCAACATATCTTACGTAAATATTATTAAAAAAATGCTGCAAATAGATATAAGATAACTCAGTGCATATAAAAAAAAAATTATTTTCACAGCAGAACTGTAAATCTAGAACTACTAACTTTAAGATAAATATGTTATTTCACTGGCCACATGAAATGATATTATGTCCTCCAAAAACATTTTTTATTCTCATATTAACCTACAGAGTGGAGCAGTTATAAAAAAATAACACCAGAGCGTCATCATAACTGTAAAATCCAGATATTCCCTGGTCCACATCTTTGAAGACAATTTTGCAGCCCTCTCCAACGTCTTTGTCCTTCAACGACTCTTCTTTTGAAGCCCAATGAAATCTCTTTTGACTGCGTCTGTTTTCCTTCAACACATCTCTGCTTTGACTTTATGATAAGTGAACTCTTAAC
Source organism: Perissodus microlepis (assembly GCF_051167445.1). Classification (NCBI taxonomy): domain Eukaryota; kingdom Metazoa; phylum Chordata; class Actinopteri; order Cichliformes; family Cichlidae; genus Perissodus; species Perissodus microlepis. The sequence continues at coordinate 21,344,517 of NC_140461.1, forward strand.
CCATATCCTAATGCTACAGCAACGGACTCTGGAATCTCCAAGTGCTCTCATTCACCATTGACTTCACATAGTTTTTCTGTTTTTGTCAATATTGGAAGCATGGAAGTCATCTATGTGTTAAATTTCTATAATCATGAAAATTGCTTCAAGACTGTTATGAAACTTCAAGGGACAGTGCCATGTTACACTTATATGACTCCACCCAATCTGAATTACTGATAGTTTTGGGGTGAAGGATGTAAATATCTTAGAGTCTGCCCTCCTAATGGATGCATCCATGAGCATTACTGCATTTTGTGGATGCTCTATGTTAAACAAAGAGCTTGTTAACACATAACCATGAGACATTTCCCTAAATTGCCAATGTCGATGTCATGGGATGAAAGATTGGAGATGTAGAACAACAAAAAGAGCCTATATTTTTTACAGAGGAGCTGAGGAGAATCCAAAAAGACTTTCTAATCTCAAGGGGGAATCCCAACGGTCCATAAATCAGCCAGTGATGAAAGTTTCTTTTCCGACCGGGAGGAGGCAAAAAGCAAACTGTGCTGGCCTGAGGGCCCATTCCCCTCCCCTCCACCCTCTCCCAGCGCCTGGAGGAATTTTTATGAGCAGGGAAGAACAGACATCATTGCAAGAGAGAAGAGAAACCCTTTCTACGTCTTCCAACTGGAGCAGTAACCGTGCAGCAAGTCTATAGTCTATACTTGGTCCCTGTTGGTTCTACTGCTTAAAACAAAAAGTACAGCAGTACAAATACATCCAACCAAATAATCCATAAGCTGAACAAAAATTACTTCTCCAATCATTTTTTTTAAATACTGGTGTAATGTAAATTTTAACTATGAGGCTGCTGCAAATGGTGAAAAATAATTCATGTATGATGTAACAGTAATCTGATGTAATGGCTGGTTTAAAATACTCCCCAGCAGCTCCTGCTTTTTTGTTGTTTAAAATCATTAAAATGTCAAAGCAGTGCACAATAACAGTTAAGCTGACGGTAGTCTGCATGGCTTTGTTTAAATCAGCTGTAGCTCTCAAGTGCCTGACACATGAATTAACCTGTAAACCAGAATTGGCAGTCACTGAGTTGTGTACAGAAATAGGCAGTCATTAGTGTTTTTGATATAATCAAAAACAGCAGTGAAACCTGAAGTCTGTTCAAATCACGCTTACCGGGAAAGCCTTTCCATTCCAGTTTTATCAGCATGTTTGTGTGACTCTAAAACATTTTGTAGTGTAACAAAGAGGCACACAATGCGATGATTCCCATTTTCCTTTGTTTCACCTGTGTTTTCATAACTCCTGGGTTTGTGTTTAGGAAAGAAAACAGGAATCTGTTGGAGCACCTCAGCTGAGACTAAATTTGCAACTCAATTGGTAAAATTAACAACCTGCTACTAAATTTAATGGGCAACAAATAAATGACCAAAAAAAGCCAGTGAAGCCACTGTCATTGTTCTGACTGCTCAGTTCTGTATGAAGGCTTGCATGTAAGAAGAAGACTACAGTAATACCTATACAGTGAGACTATTGCAAGTTGGGATGATAGGCAGGGTCAGCAAACTAGAAACAGTCTAAGGAAAGGATGAGGAGTAAGTTTAACTTAAACTCACTGGCAGTAACTCCCTCCATCTCTCTTATGCATTCTAATTTAATGACAGAATTGCTTTGTCTGCGCCAATTTAATAAAGATCAGCAGTCTATGTGTCCTATTTTGAGGGTATGACCCAAAGAAAACAACGGGAGTAAATACACAAACACTGGCTCTGGAGTGGCCTCAATTGAGCACTGTTAACATCTCACAGCTGTTTAGTATGTGGCCTTTTTAAATGTGACCTAATTTGATGCAATTACATCATCTCAAATTTGAAAATGAGTTCTGCAGCTTGAACCAAGTCCGCTGGCTACTGATAGAGGCTCAACAGTATTCTGTTGCACTCTGACTAGGTCTAGAATGAGACAAAATTAAACAAAAGTAGCTTATCTTAGTCCGATTTGTTTTCTTATCAAATCTCCTTCTCTTTCCCGATTTCCTTTCTTGCTTGGAAACCCCACCCCACGCAATATGACAATTACTTCCCTTACCTCTGACTCTTAAAGGGAATAGCTACAATATTTAACAAACCTTAATCTTATGCTTAGTTGTTCATTCATTTCCATTGACACAAGTATGCATTGTTGATTCCTGTTTTTAGATTTTAAGTACAAATCACGCCACCTAAGATTTACACACTCTGAAATCAAGGGTTGCTGAGCCCCCTGCTGGCAGATCTAACAAAATACATTATCTCAAAAGTTTAAATGGACCCACTGAGTTTTCCCTTTACAACAATGAAAGTTTATATTAAACAGCCCCTAAGTTCCACATATCGAGGTCAGTGTATGTTTAATTAACCTATGAACCTTTCTAACTTCAAACTGGTCGCTTGTTGTCAGACCAAGTTTTAGTTAACTTTTAGCTTTGTATGATGTCAACAAGCGAGGACATCCTTAACATCTCTGGCTGTCACTTCAGAAATCTCACTCATCTGCTTTTCTTCCTGTTTGGGAGGAGGGACCAATCAGAAGGAAGTAGGATTAAAATCAGGGTGATCCTAAAGGGAGAGGAACTAATATGTCTGGATAGCAGATTAACTGAAGGGCTGCAACAAAGCCCAGTTTAGGGTACATGAACTTATTTTGAACTGCAGTAGAGTTCACAATAAAAGTATGGAGCTGGAAATCAGCACAACAGGTCCCTTTCAAGCTCTGTTATACATGTGCTTTAAAAAAAATCAGCATGAACTTTACTTTATGGTTTATCTAGAACAATGTGCAGTACTCTTATTTGGGAATAATCTGGATAATCGTACATTAAGCAAAAGTGCCCCAGTGACCTATAATAAAAGTTCACATCCTTGTTAATTTTGGCACTTAGCCACTGTGGCTGTGAATGCTAATACATCTCAAAACTATGATGTTCCCATTCTGATAAATAAGGTTTGTGTTTTTAGTTGTTGTTTTTTAAACATGGGAATGTACCATGGTGCACTTAACAAATACAAACAGAAGGATATTAGAAACATGCTTTATCTAGCATTTTTCCTGAACATTAAAGTAAAATTCTGTCTTAAAATTACTTCTTTCGGTCTGATAAATTATCTAAATCATGATAAAAAAAAAATTTGGTAAGAGAAATGTATCAGAAAAAAACCTCAAGTGGTGATCAGTTTGATCCATCTGTACACCATCAGAGAAGGCAGAAGAGTACTTCTGTGACCAGTGAATAAAAAATATCAGATGTATGCTGCCATGCTAGCTGTGAGATGTCCACAGCATAGTACCACACCCCCGAGAAAAACCTAGCAACCTGACAAGCAAACCATGTTTTAGAGTATATCTGGCGTAATCCAACACCAACCCCATGTTTGAGCCCTTGGCCTAAAACGCCTGTTTGGCTAGTATAATTGGTAAATGGACTTGGGTTGATACAAGTGAATGAGGAGCAGCTGAACTGGTGCACCTCTCTCGTGGGTGCTTTCACTTTTGTTTATTGTGGCTCAATGCACATAGCAAATGGAAAGCGAATGAGCCATCTCTGTCCGTTTCATTCAAGCTAGAATCAACATAAAGTCCTCAGAGAGCCTTTTAAAAATCCAGCCTAAGCAAAGAAGGAAACTCACAAAAAGGAAGACTGCCAGCCAAATTTCTGTCTTTTGCACATGACATAAAATTTGTTTTGGTTTTCAAGGGCTTGATTGGTTGGCCGGCTGGTTAAGGACCAGGTTCATCTCAGACATGACATGCAAGTGCTGTAAAACCCAGCGACTAGCATGTCAATCCGACATGGTGGATATCTGATTGACATCTAAATGTATGGTGCAAACCAAATATAAACTGCAACCAAATGTTCTTTAGTTTTGCAGAAGTTTGCTGAGAGATGTTAAACACTGTCTTGTACCTGTCTCTGCATTTCTTCAACCTGTCGGTGAGGGATACTCTTCAGGATTGTGTACATCTCTGACAGCTTCTCCTCAGGAATAACAACAGATGCCCTGTGCAGAAACAAAAGCATTAAATATGACATGTTGAAATGACAGGCTTTCAAACGATTTATTTTTCCACTGTATTAACGTGTAGGCAGACCTTTTCCAGTCAAGTACTTCAGAGAACGGCAGAATGTAGGAGTCAGCCAGAATGACGGGAACACAGCCAGCCTGCAGCACATCACTGAGGGCAGCCTGACCCAAACGTGCCCCCCTCAAGACCACACAGAATGACGACTCCTGCAGAGAAATGTTGGGAACAAACTATTAATTACAAGGAAAAAACTTTAACTGCATTCTGAACATGAATAAATTAAGCAGATTTTAAATGAGTGCACTTAACGAGAAAAATATGACTCTTTGAGTGCAGATTGTTATGTTTCCCACCTGCAGGATCTGCGGGTAGTCGTACACCTGCCCTTTGTAGCATCGTTTTCGTGCAGAGGCAGCACCCTGAGAGAGGTTGCTACACTTGTCCAGAAGAAGGAGGGCTTCTCCATTTTCTTCCTTCAATCGCTCCAGTTCGGCTCTGTACTCTCGGTGAATAGCAGTTTGTGAAGAAAGAATAAAGTAGCGCCGAGGCCTGGGTGGAGTCAGAAGATATGGAAACCAGTTATTAGAGAAGATAAATTAGGAAATGATTTTAATTTAGTCAATGTGTGACATGTGTTTACCCAGGTTGTCTCTCAGGCAGGTCAACATCTGCAGAAAGGGGGCTATAAACTGGAATGCTCACATCATAACCTTGTCTGTAGGTCCATGTAGAAAAACCACCTCCAGCCAGCAATGCTCTGAAACAAACAGATCTGGGTTGCAGCAATGTTTCCAGAAAAGAGGAACCTTAACACGCTCAACACAAATTCACTCATTCAAATTTACATTTTGTTAACAGCAATGCCGATTTGCTTGTGGTTATATTGTTAAACAGTTCCCAATGATATGGATTCTGTACTAAGTTCGTGGTTTCACTATTCTATAAAGTGAAACCATGCTGACATGCACACCTGGTTCTGATGAGGCTCCGTGCCAAATACACTGTGGATGAGCACAGGAAATTCCTTACAGCTAAGATAGTGTTCAGTGTCTCAAACATGTGGTAATAAACCCAACCCCTTGCATCCTTAACAATCACTCTCACCCAGTCACCTTAAAGGGTCTGGAAAACATGTTCTCTCTTACCTGCTTGTAAGTAGATCTTTCATCTGCATCAAAATATCACTCTTAACAATTTGTGAATGACTGCAGTTTTGATAAATACTTGTTTGAACTTTGATAATTTCTGCACAAAAACTGATTAACATTGTTTTCTAGTTGAATGCCTTTTTACCTCCAAGCAGAAGGCTGTTGACAGAAATCATAAAAACACAAGTCTTTTGGACAACATGAAAGTTTATTTATCATATTTCTAGATAGCTTTTAAGCTGTACCAGTACAACCTCAGCTGATGAGGATTAATTAATGGAATTAATGAACAAAGACTATGGAAGTGTCAAAGCTTTGATCTAAATATGAGCATCTCGTTTACTATTATCAGTCATTAATATAATCAGTTCCACTGCATTAGTTAAACATACAATACTACGATGCTGTAAATTCAAATCATGTTATTTTTTTTAATTTCTCAGTGACTTCAATCACAGCAAACTAATTCTGTTAAGATGTGTTCTGTTTACCTGTCTCTGGGCACATCCAAGGCAGTGTTGTAGTCAGGGGGGCCTCCAGGTAACATGTTGAAAAGCAGATGATTCATCCCTTTGTCCCATCTAACAAAACATCATCATCAAGATCAGAGCTGTAACAACTTCTCACTTTGAAGATTATTTGAACAATGGAAAACTGAATGAAGTTTTTCTAATTACCTGAATAAATAACTGCTCATTTTAAAAAGAAAAGCCTTATTTGACTTTAAGCTGTTACCATTTAGTAGTTTTAAGAAGTTCAAAATTTATCAATGTATTATTTGGTATCAAAAAATACTGATTAAACAGAATATTGCGCATATTTAAGAGACAATATGTGAATCTTTTACAGATTAAAAACTACCAAAACAGTTAAACTCCAATACATGTTTAAAATCAGAGGCATCACAACAGAGACCTATTGTGATGAAATAAGGCTGAAATTAAATCTATTATAGTATTTTACAGCAGTACAAAGTATAACTTTTTTGATTTTTGAGACCTTAATTTTGGGGAAAGTCAGCAATTTAAACATTTTTTTTAATCAATTTTGATTTGTTATTCCACACGTGGAGTTTTAGTGTCCTGATCACCACTGAAACTACAGTAATGTAAATTTAGACAATATTTCAAAGTAATTACCAGGAGGCGTTTCAGACTTATTTTGAGGATCTGAATTAAAATAAAAACTGAGTACCTGGGTAACATTGCCAGAGCCTGGGCTGTCTCTCTTATACGGAGGGAGTTCTGATTTAGTACATCAATAGATGGAATGAAAAGGCAAGCCCTTGTAACATCGTCTGTGTAAAAGTCACTGTCAGAGATGGCACTAAGCAGATCATTGTATTCTCGAGACAGGCCGGTGGTGCTGATGGGGACCCCCAATTCATCTACAAACCTCTGCAGAGGGTAGATATAAACCTGCAAGCACAATTTCAACAGTTGTTGTTCGTGACTTCTACGTAAGAAAATTGAGTGTCTGTAAGTGGGGAGTGTTTCCAGGTAGCGTTACCTTGATTCTATTCTTAGGGTTGTAGCCACACCTGTATACATCAAAGCAGGTGTGCATGCGACAGCTCAGGTCACCCCTCTCAGGTATGGGACTGGAGACGGGAAGTCTGATCAGAGGTGCGTCGTGAACACTGCGCTTGTCCAGGGTCCAATCAGCTGTGGACTCAATGGAGTGCGGCCAAAACTGAAACATCCCTGTGGCGATTAGTCCAAGCAGCACCACAGAAAACAGGGTGATGTAGTAGATGCGGTGCTTGGTTTTCATCCGAGGGATGAGAGCAGGGCCCCGCGAGCTGTATTTCCCAGAGGTATACATGTCTGACACCTCTTCGTTAACCAGCCGCTGTAAACACAGGTTTCGGATCAATGGCAACTCCAGGAAGTGTTCAGACAACACGAAGCACACTAGGCATCAGTTTAAAACCAGTCTTCTGTCGCGTGATTGGCAAAAATCACTAGTTTATATGCCGATTTCAATGCATTTGCTGCCAATGACTCGAAGCTAGATAACGGGAATGTTACCACTATCATGGTGATGCCACCAAACCACAATGTCCACGATAGCAACCATAACATAAAAAGCGAGCGAGAGAGAAAAGGTCGTTAAACAAACGCCAAATTTGCAGAAATTAGCTAAGAAACTATCTTTCCTAACAGCAGCTAACGTAACCCACTAGTAAGCTACACTAGCTCTGTAAACATTCATGCTAACTGAGTTCATTAACATTAATAGGTGTTTCAGCCATTAGAAACCGACCAGAAAAGGAGTAAATGCCTAACAATAAACGTATACGTTCTACCTACCGAGATGTCGTTAGTCGGAGAGGGGAGTTTGGTCTTAAATCATGGCAACATTTAGAGAACAGACTGCACATATGCATACAGTGCTAACCTAGCTTTGACCTAGCAGCTAACACCCCTAGGTAATCTTTCCGTGACTTGCGGAAGTTCTTCTTCTTCTTTGCTTCCTCAGAGTATATTTGAGACCCAGAAGAGACGCGCTTTGCTTCTCTCTGGCGGGATTGGAAGTATAAGAACACATTTTACTAATATCAAAGGTTGAGACCTCTGATATTATTTAAGAAAATAACAATAATGATGATAGTTTAAAAAAAACAAAGCTAATTCAAAATTTACTACCATGTGCTTTCACTGAGCTTTCAATGGCCCCTTATAGTGAGTGCTCAGATTTCATGCTTAACAAACTAACAAAATAAAACTGCACAATAAAATTTAATAGGATAATTTTTTTAATTGGTTGAAAAAAGTTCTTGCCGCTAGTGCGTTAAAATACATTAAATCTTATCTATAATTTTAGCCAGAAGAATATGAAGATTAGTCCTACTTTACCTGACAGAATTAAAGTGGGATTATTAATAATAATAATAAAAAAGCCAAGTTAATGAATTAAGAAGCTAAAAACAGCAATGGTTTGTTATTTTTGTCATAGCAAATTACACAAATACATATAACTATGTAGAAATATGGAAAATTTGGCATGCTTTAGGTTAATTAATGTAGAAGTGGATAAAAAGCAGATAAAAAAAGGAAGGGTGACTGGTATAGATGAAAAACCCATGGAAGTATGGAGATGTTAGGAAAAAAGTGAGTGGACTTTTTAACACAGTCTTGAGTGACAGGATCCCTGAGGAATGGAGAAGTGTACTGATAATGATTTTCTAGAACAAAGGTGATGGCTTAATGTTGAAAAAGGGAATGAGGGGTGGCAGAAGGATAGCAGAAAGAGTGAAAGTGAAGGCTTACAAGATGATAGTGAGACCTGCTGTATGGCTTTTTAGACAGTAACACTGAGAAAAAGACACGAAGTGGAGCTAGCAGTGAGTGACCAGGATGGACACAGTTAGAAATGGGTACAAAGTTAGAGAGACACGACTGAGATGGTTTGGACATGTGCAGTGGAGGGATAGTAAATATACCGGGCAATGGATGTTGAATATGGAGCTGCTAGACAGGAGGAAAAGAAGAAGACCACAGAGAGGATTGATAGATGTAGTGAAGGAGGACATACAAATCATTGGTGTGACAGAGGAAGATGAAGGGATAGGGTGAAGGGCAAATTGAAAAAGGAAGGAAAATAAATAAGTAGGCATTGCTTTGTTTGCTCACATATAAGTTTTCATTTGTGTTAACAAAAACTTCCACAGTTAAGTCAGAAAAATAAATGTAATCAAAGTGAAAACTGAAGATGTTTTATTTAAATTGGTTGAAAATATTTTGAAGAATTAGATTTTACAGCTTAAAACAGTCGACTTGCTGTAAGTAGAAGCATTTCCATTGGTAAGCCAACTACTTTTGTCTTTGGCTAATGATGCAAGAACTAGTCATGGTCTTTTTTCCTGTCAGTACAGTTTTTCCCTCTGCCTCATATCCGTACTGATACTCTGAAACACCTCCTCAGTACTGGGTCTATTCCAGTACCTGCAACTGTGGTGAACACTTAAGTGTGTGAGCCTACAGGTAGTGTGTCACAGTCTGGAAAAGTGCCAGAATACTGTATAATAAACCCACACTTCAGCACAAGTGGGTATTGTGGAAATTATCAGAAATGTCTCACACAAGCAGGCACTCTACTACTCACAAATACAGCTAGTGTGTGTATGGGATTTCCTCTTTTCTCTGCTTTTCACTTTAGATTAGGCAATATTCAGACAAATAAGGAACCCACAGTTCACACTGGCCACTTTGTTAGGTACACCTTTTTAATAGCTTGTTAAGGCCAATATCAAATAAATCAATCACATGGCAGATGCTCAGTGCATTTAGACATACAGACATGGTCAAGACGACCAGCTGATGTTAAAACTGAGTATCAGAATGAAGAAGGAGGATGATTTAAGAGATTCTGAACATGGCGTGGTTGTTGGTACCAGATGGGCTGGTTTGAGTATTTCAGAAACGCTGGTCTATCACGTCCCCCAACCATCTGTACAGTGTTGTGAGAGAGGTCAGAAATAAAAGAATATATACAGTAATAAGGTGACGATGACTTGTTGATGCTGGAGGTCAAAGAAGAAAGGTCAGACTGCTTTGAGATGATAGGAAGCCAATATTATTTCAAATAACCGCTTGTTGTAACCAAGGTATGCAGAAGAGCATCTCTGAATACTCAACATGTTGAACCTTGAAGCAGACGGGCTTAATTGTAATTTCTGGGGTAGCATTCAGATTGAAATTTGCAGCTGCCCACATGGACAAGTCAAGTGGCTTCTGGAGAAAAATACGAGACAAAGATTGAGCTATTTGGCCACAATAACAAAAAGTATGTTTAGAGGAATAAAGATGAGGCTTTCAAATTTAATAGGCAATAACTGCAACAACCTTCATGCATGGTGGTGGTAGTATTATGCTCTGGGGCTGTTTAGCTGAAGTGGTTTCATCACAAAGTTGATGAAATGACGAAGGGGGATAATTTCCAAATTCTTCAACTTTCGCTCAAAACGACAGTTAAACATCTGAAACTTGGATACTATTTTATTGTTTCAATGGGGATAATGATCCCAAACATCAACACTACTTTTGGAATAGATAAAGCAGACTAACATTAACCTTCCGGAATGACCTTCCCAAAGCTCCGACCTCAACCCTTTTGAAAATGTGTGGATTACATTTAAAAATCTAACATTAAACCCACAAATTCTGCCATAAAAAGTTTTCAAAGATCCAACCAGAATTATACCACAAGCTTACTGATGGCTATTTTAAAAGCATCTGGTCGAGGTGCAGTTTGCTAAAGGACATTCAACCAAATATTAGTGGGAGTGGATGTATACATCCTTGGTCTTATCAACACCTCACATCCACTTGACATCATTTGACCCATGACGCCTCTTTAAAGGCTCAGCAGTAGACTCTAATCTGACCTACTGTACACTCATAATACAATGCACCTACACCTGGGCTTATAATAGCTCAAACAGCTCATCTTTACACAAAATATATCTGGCCTCTCAGCACTTCTAAAACCACTGATCCATCCTTTACGTCAAATCTAAAGGACCCAAATCCAAAATTCATGCGTGAGCAAACAAACACAATCGAAAACTTTATTTTAAAAAATAAAAACAAGCAAATTTAATATATACATTTATGGCTCATTTAAACAGACATATCAGCAGCACATACTGGGGAAAAAAAGGTTAAGACACAAATGGATATTTTTCAGTTTGTAGTTTATTTCATTACAGGCGGGGTAGTGAGGGAGAGGGATTAAATACATTCTCATTGTGGGGCAGGAAAGGACGGGAAGCAAACCAGGTAAACATGGACAAGACATACTTGAATTATTCCTTTAAATAAAGTCCAATTCTTAAATCTGCCAATAGTTTTAATAAATAACTGTCAGATGAAATCTTTTTATATATGTCAATACTGATATCTTTTTAATATAGTAATTATCTCCTTATTGTTATATAGTTGTTTTCTACATGACTCTATTGGAATTCATCTTTTTTTTTAGACATCTGTATAAATAATTACACATAGAAGATGGTGCTATACACATCATGGTGGAAAATATTGGTGCTTTCTTTCAGCAGTGTTTAGTGCATGACCAGCTGCAAGCAAAGCTACTGAATGTAGGAAATTGTTGGCCCAACCTTAGTGTGTCTACTGGGACTGGCAGCATGATTTCAGTAGTGTCAGACTGTAAACTGGCTGGCTGGTCTGCTGTGAGTAACCACAGCAAATCTTATTCCAATTGGAGAGACTGTGCAGATCACTATGGTGACTCCAGGCTTGATGGTGGCGCTCCACCAAAGGTCACTCACTGTGAGAAAGCTGTCACTCTGCAGCATGTCTCACCACCATGACACATTTGCAAAAACAAAAAGCATATTGTTACCAGTGGCATGGCAGAATGTCAATTTTTTTTTCCACTCAAGACAGGGGGGGAGGTTGGGGGGGGGGGGGGGGGACCCTGAAATATTTAACTCCTTACATCTGGGAAAGTCGAAAAAGTTCTCCGCACTTTCCTTAAAAACTGAGATAAAAACCACTGACGTCAAACCAATCTGTTGCAAGAGCAATAAGGATAATAATACCAGCAAATATAGCAATAAAAGTGATAACAACATTAAGTGTAATAATTCAAATCGTGACCCATCGGTTACACCCAGAGTGATATGGAAGATACTGTGCTGCACACAGCATTTAGAGTCGGCAAATGCAATGTTCGAGTACACTTATTCATTCAGTCCAACCTCAAGCATGTTTGAGATGAACCGTATTAAAGGGAAGCAAACGCCTTGACGTCCAAAATGACAGAGCACCTTCAGAACAAGAGAAATCTATCCCGAGAGAGCTGTAGGATATATAATTTGGTCCTGTCTGATGACCTCGGCGACTATTGAGCCTCTCAAAAGTTTGAGTTTACATACGATGGTAATTTCTGGACACATTTAGAGCTTCTTTACTGTGGCTTAAGGACAAGACACGTTCTATACCAGCCATGCTACTCTGGAATGCATGCAGACTGACCTGTTTCTAAGAGCTCTCCAAGAAGAACTGTACAGTAATTATTATGAAACTAGGACAACTATTAGCAAGTTTGATATTCCTATAAACTCCGGTGTACAGAGGCTGTGTTTTGGAAATGAAAGCCATGGCAGTGTTTTAAGGTCAGGATGACATCTTTTCTGCAGATGCTGTGTAACAGTCTATGTGGGTAATCAACAGGATGGCTAGGGAAGGAGATAATGAACTTAGCTTGTTTTTAAATAAAGCAATATCCATATACATATACAAAATTACATCCCATAAATACATTTGGCAAGACGATGTATTAAATGTTTTTTTTTGGCAAGAGGGGTAAATTGAGCAATGATGTGCGCAAGTAATCAAATGTCAGTCTAAGGTGGTTTTAATGATGATTTCTCTTGAAGAATAAATAAATTACAAAAAAAATTATCATCATGCATTATAAAGAGTAACCAAAAGACTCAAAAACATCCATAGGCATCTGAAATAACTTTGTCACAATCACTAAATGTTTAAGACACATGGATTCTCACCAATGTAACACACTTACTCTCTTTCTCAAAGTCAATTCTTTGTAGACCTGAGGAACATTTCTTGAAATCTTATCACTTCTATTTATTAACAAAATGTCCATCTTCACATTTCTGATTTAAAGAAATCAAACAAAAATAAAAGCTGGACAAATTTCCGGAGCTGCTGAGTGTGCAGGAAGTCGTCCAGTACATCAACCCAGATGATGTGCCTATGCTAACCTCTTCTACAGTGTTAATTTTTGAATCCCTGCTCAGTTAAATATTCTCCCTTTGATTTGGTTACTTCAGGGAATCGATGTAATGTGGACGCATTCCCATGTGGGTGAGACAACATTTTCAAATGGCATTGTGAAGCTACAGTTATTTATATATTCACCCAAAAGCAGCACAGCCCCCTGGCATGCAGAGAGAGGTATCCTTTTTTTTTCTTAGTCATTGCAATAGTGTGAAAATGCTATAAACAGAGTTCAAGGGGGTACACCTGAAGAATGGGAATATCGTGTGAGTTGGTCAGTCAAATTCTGTCACTGGATCTCAGATGAGTAACTGCATTCCATCGCATGCATGTACTGTGATATGTTTTAAAATCTGAAATTGACTGCACCTCTCAATCAGAGCAAAGGGCATTGGAGACTTCAGAGCGCACTCTACACCATAGACGATAGTGTGTTCTCTTCAGGGCAGTGGCAAGGGGGTGATGTTCGTAGGGAGTGTATGGCTGACGGGGCACCCTCGCTAGGAGAAAGGTCGTTGAGTTCCTCAGATGAAGAGAGAGGGAAGGAGGGTGACAAAGATATGCCCGAAGAGGGGTCAGCGGATCCAGCAAAAGTGCGCGGGGGCTTAGGAACTAGATTAGGCTCCACTGTTGCCCTGGCCAGAAGTTGTTTGTCATCCAACCGCTGCTCATCTCCAAGACACTCACCCTGCCCAAAGGAGCCCCGGCCTGATTCTGACTCCCCATCAGAAAGGTCCAGAGTTGGTGAGCTGCTGCCATCCAGTCTGAAAAGAGAGTCTAAGTATTGGGCGAACTCCAGCACTGCCTGGCTGGGGTTTCCATTGGATAGATGGGGTGGAGGTGTAGAAACCGCTGGTCTAGTCTCTGCCGTTTCCAGCTCCCAGTCTTCCTTTTCTCTATCCATTGGTCTAGTACCAATATGTGGACTTAGGGGAGCAACAGGTGTGCTCCCTGGGCTGTAGACACCAGGCATTTGTTGGTGATCCTCATCAGGAAGCATTTTCAAGTTGGCATTAGTCTCAGTTTTGTAAGACTTAGCCAAGACACTCTGGTTTAGAAGAGCTGGGGAATGGAGTCCACTGTAGCGAGGTGTGGCAGGGGACAGCCTCATAGGATAATCTGGGGTTGATCTGGATTCCAGTGGGGTAAAGAAGGGCCCAACCTCACCCAGATGCTCTGTTGTTGCTTGGCAGAGGACATCTGCAGATAGTAGCTCAGTGCGAGAGCTCAAAGATGGGTTCTCCTCTGGGATTGGGGCATCCAAAGGGAACGGGAGGCTACCCAGCATTGGTGAACCCCTTAATGCAGCAGAGGACCGTCGGGAATCCAGACTATACAGGGACTCTGCATCTGAGAGACTCTCCATGACAGCTAAGGGTGCTTTGCGGTCCCTCAGCTCCACTGCCAAACGTTCTCGTGCTCCACGCAGTACTACAGGCACTGGAGGAGGGGGGCACTCGGAGAAACCATCCAGAGATATTTCAGACTGGGCACACGAGCTAGAGGAGAGGAGAAGAGTGGGTTGGAACATAATGAAAGGGAAAAGAGAGGTGAGGGGATTCAAAACACAAGACAGACATGAAAACGAGTCAAAATAACTCACGGAAGGTTAAAGAAAAAGGATAGAAATGAAAAGTGTTAGTACTGAAACTACAGGTATCTAGAGACTACAGAGCAGGTGAACATTGCAAAATACTACATAGATGGAGGAAAGATTAAAAAAAAAAAACAAGAGGAAAGAGACTGGAAGGGCAAGAGTGTATCCAAGTGCATGTGCTCTTGTATTGGCTTATAATACAGGAGAGGTAAAGTACAAGGTGGGATCAAAAGGTTCTGTGAGTCTGTCCACAAAAACAAAAAAAGAACCCCAACCTTTCACTTAAGAATCGTTTAATAAACCTTCAAGATCAACTTCCTGTGTACCTTTGGACTGCTGCTCACTCTTTTAAAGTCCCATCGTGACTGCTTGCGTGTACACTTGTGCAGATGGTAGAAAACATCATCCAGCCTTCATATTACATGTTTACTGCTGTTGAGAGCTGGTTCTCAGGGTAAAGCTCAAGCAGCACTCTTCAGTGGACGATTCCAGCCAGTAGCCAAGCATCCCTTCATGGGGTCGTTCACAGTGAATGCGCCTGCTACTAACAGACTGTCAAAGTTCTACTATAATGTCCCGAGGTACCAGAGGGAGACATTTAGTGCATATAACTTGAACTAGGCGTCCTCTTTCATGGCACAGCAGAGGGGCACCACGAGAAAACAGGCATGTACAAATGGTCAGAATAGTGTCCAAAGGTCCACATGGAGACCGCCTTAAAAAGGAAATTGGTCTAACTTAAATCTGGTACGGTTTTTCATTTCTGTGGACAGAGTCATAAAACTTTGTGATAGTACCTTCGTAATTTAACCATTTGTACCAGGAGTTCACACTGACTTTGGACAGGGGCTAAACCAGAGAGGGCGAGGTGGGAACTGAATACTACCATACGTTGCAACGGCTCTGTGTTCAGACAGCGTGCATGCGTGCATGAGAGAAGGGAGGACATTATGCAAAATTAGTATTGGCATGCTTTGCTTACCGTAACAATGTTTTTTGTCTTTTTTTTTTTTTTTTTTTTTTTAAACATACAGAACAAACAAAAATAATTTTGAGAAAATAAAGTAGTAGTTAGTAGCAGTTGTATTTTTTTTAGTACTGGTTATATAGCTACATTACAAGGCATCATTTCCCAGTGATTTCTCTTATACTTAGAAATAGATTTGCTACTATTACATATTAGGCAAGAGTGAAAGCTGAATATAAAGATCAAACTATTTTATATATCCTTTCAGGCTTAAACATGCCCACAGTGGTGCCTGATGTACTAACCGAACACTGCTGTTCCTGCGGTGGTGGGTTGTAGGCGTTGGCTGCTGAGAGGTTGTTGATGTATCGACGAACAAGGTCTCTGGGTTCAAGTCCACTTCTGTGGGGCTCACCATGATCTTGGCTGCTGACAGCAAAGCAGTTTTCCCTTTGTTGTAGTTCTCCAGCACCTGTCACAAGCACAGGAGTATAAACAGATACATGACTTGACTGATAGAGGGACGACCAGGGAGGATCCGTTTCAAAATAAACATGACAACTTCATAAAAATATATAACTGGAAAAAGTTAATCTGACTAATCATGTTTTATATGTGAAATGTTTCTAAACTGGCCTATGCTAGCAGACATCCAATGATTTTGTAGTTTTTAAAACCCTTTCTACTGTTTTTCCTTTATTCATTTTCTAGATTCAAACAGAGATGCTGAGGTGTTTTCTTCCTCTTCGTCAGCAAAACATGAGAAAAAAAATTCCAGAAGAACCAAAAGATACAAATATCGAATGTCAGTTATGCACTTGGATCAACTTCAGTAAGATTATAATGGTTTCAAAAATATTATGTGGGTCACCACTACAACTATATTTATAAGCGCACAAGTGCTTGTAATATAGTGTTAAAAAGCAGCGTAGTTCAGTTACATATAAGTGCAATCTAAAGGTGAGCTGACACCTACTCCAGCTGACATTAAACACCCACAACAGAGTCATGATGCCTGAGCAAGAACTATGCAAGACCTGCATTACCACTATAGGGAATAACAAACCATATGAGTGTTTTATCCATCTTGGAAACACGTTCAACACAAAGTTTGTCCAACAAAATACAAACCGTGTTATGTTTGCTGACATAAATGAGAACAGAACAAAAAAACCCAAACAAACCCCAAAACATTAATGGCAAGCCACACATCAGCACGCAATTGTTTGGTTAACTTTAATGACTCAAAAGACAACATATTGTGGTATAAAAACAGGTGGAAATATGAGAGGACATGAACACACACAAAAAATACATGTGACAATGGAATGAGGTGATTAAAAGAGAAAATAACACAAAGACAAAAGCTAATATATTTATTATGGTTATATTGTGCAAATTGGTTATGGATGACAAATGTAAACAATGTGTTACATGGTTGAGTTTAAAGACACATGAGAACATGCTTCTGCAAGTAATAAACCACATGAAATAACTGGCACCAACAACAGCAAACATATCTATGACTGTAGACACAACAACTACAAATGATGACAAAATACATCAAATTTATACTTGGACGGTTTTTTGCATTGCCTATCCCAACAGTATTAGTGTATAGAATTAATAAAAGCACACTGACATATGAAGTGTACAGTGAAGGATATAAAATTGTGTAAACTACAAATTTATTTTGAATAGTAAACCCACTCTCCTACATGCCAGTAATAAAAAAACCAAAATCTTTTTCTAGGGGATTATGTTCTGAATGCGTGCTTTCAAAGAGCAAAAATAAAAAGGGAAACACATCCACAGAGAAGAGCTGCAGCTACTGAAAAACCCAGGCAGGAAGGAAGAAAGAGCAGTTAATGTGGAAGAAATTAGGTTACCATAGAAACTTTGTGACTACAAAGAAAACTTGTTACGTTGAGGACCAGGATTAGAAAGTTTGTGCCAAAGCACTTGACCACAGGCACTGCAGCTGAGAGAGGAACGGAAAAAAGAACGAAGGGTTGGTTTGTGGAAAGCTGGATGATGATTAACAAGAAAAGGAGTCCAGGTGAGTTTGGACTCATCGTTTCTGACTCCATGGTTTAAAGCCATCGCATGCTCCTGTACCATTGTATACATCATTAACCAGTGATGTATTAATGGCAATGGTTATTGATAACATTTTACCACATCGCCTTGTGGATGCGCATTTCTTTACCCTCTAAAACTTGATGTGCCAGCTATTCAGCTGAGTTTCAATGTCACACTTAATACTTTTGGAGAAACACCTTTTAAAGGCAACCAGTAAATTGCTTGGACTTGTTGGATCCAGCAAGATGATAGAATAAAAATGCCAGTTGGTGGTTAAAAAGGATTCTTTACATACTGGTCATTATGGTTACTCTAAAATCAGTTAAAAAAAAAAAAAATAGCAGCTTTACTATGACTTTTGGCTCTAGCCTTTGTCCTAAGACTGGCCAACATCTGAGTTTTGCACATAATGCAGAAATGTTTCCAACACTGAATGCAACAAGCAAAAGTTGAATTCAGTCTTACGATTAGCATCTCCTTAGAATATGTAGACTAGTAATGTACATAGTAATAGAATTTGTCAGCGTCTAAATGTGATCAAGTTTAGACAACAGATTCAAAAAGATTGTTTGGTACTTTTATCTCGGGAGGAGAGTTTTCTATCTGAGGACTGTTAGACTCGTTAAATCGGATTTCCTCTTGACGGTGGTGAGAGACGCGTGGTTCTGACTGAGGTTGTGGTAAAACGCATGAATCATCTTCAGCTGGAAGAACTCCTGACTGGGTGTTGGAAGGGACAGACACCATGCATGGCTGAGACACAGAGTTAAAGTCTGACAGAGGAGGTGGAAGAACAGACTCAGCATCTGGAACTGAAGAAGAAGAAGTGACAGCGAGTGGTGTAGAGACAGTTTCAGTCTCTGCAAGGGAGCCAGTGCAAGACAGGTCTTTGTGGTTGGCAGATGAAGAGTTGGAGAGAGGAGGACTAGTGTTTAGTTTTGTTTGGGAGACTATTAAATCAGTGGTACTGGATGTAGGTTGACTGATTCCCAGTTCCTCTGCTTCCAAGTTTTCCTGCTCAGACAGGGGACAAAATGGTTCCAGTACCTGCAGAAACACCAAATATATCACACCACTATATCCTCTACACGCACACACTTCACAAATACACACATACTTAACTTTAAACATTCATCTAGAGAGACAAACACAAAGGCAAAACCAAGCTGAAAAACACCATATACAGACGGGAAAAACACCACACAACGTGAAGTCCTCAGCCACAACAAGTGCAATCCCCCAAAATCAGTCCATCACATGCAAACATTCACATTAATACCCTGTTATCAAAACAGATGTTCAACGTCCATGACGAACAGGCTCAAAAAGACCAAAGAAAGACCGTGAAACCAGCCACGAGTGAACAATTCCCATGCTTTGAGGCAGGAGCAATGTGGAGAAAAACAAAAAGGTGTGGTGAGTTGTAGGTTAATGACATGCATAAAGTAACAAGGGAGTCGCATTAAAATTTTTGAAATGCTTCAAAACTAATTCTTAACTCCATTTAAATTAAAACTTGGTGATCCTAAGACCTTTACCTTTGAAATTGCACATTTTTTTGCATGGTGCAACTACAGGAACTAAATGACAATAACCAACATATGATAATTTCTAGTTCAAGTCCCCAATGTTATTGAAAGCCACAAGATGGGTAGATTTAAAGGATAAGGAAATCTTCAATTTTCCAATTAAGTTCTCTCTAGATGTCATCACTCTTCGCAGGGTTTATTAGTAACAATACCTGCAAATATCTGTAGAAAAACTTATATTTAAATATTTTTATGGGCATGTTTCCAAATAAATTTCATACAGTTAAGCTCTCAATTTACTAAAATGCTTTGAGTGAATTTTTCATTAAGATTGCCCTCGTCTCCAGAATAAAATGATAAACTAAAAGTAAAACATAAAATTGCTACTGGCCTCTATTTTTAATAAAACAACCTGTAATAAGTATTCCACCCTTTATTAAGACCCACATCTCTTTTGTTTATTTTCTTTCATTGTTAGAGCCAATCCCCACGTAAGCATCACCCGTGTAATCCGTTATCCAGTGTTGGAAATCAAGAACAAAATTAAAAAGCCGTTTTTGCACAATTTCAAATACACCCCCCCTCAAAATAATGCATGCACGCAGATTTAAAACAGACCTTGTTGAGACCCTCCATCACCATGTGGGGCATGTGCTCATTAAGCATGGCAGGTGATATGATGACCTCATTGAAAGCCTTGTTGTCCCCCCACAATGCTGAATAGGTTGGCTCTTCCTGACCACAGCTAAAAGGGAGAGGGAGAAAGAGAGAGAATCTATCAGTCATAATGAGAAATAGTAAACACACAGGTTGACTTAATATATTTTCCTCACAATACAGAACATGGGGGGCACTGTATAACACCACTAAGTGGAATAGTTTCGTATCAAGTCAAAAAACTCATACGTTGGGGTAAAAGATTAAAAAGCAAAAGGACTCCAAGACAAACAAGGCAAAGTCAGTTTATTGTCATAGCACCTTTAAACACCAAGTGCTTTAAAAAGTACTGCAGTATGAAGAAAAATATATAAGGATGAACTTTCTGTTTTACTGTGTCTAAAGGTAAAACAGAAAAAGAAAACACATGTTTGCATTTTTTTCCCGCCTGTCCCGTTTGGTTCTTTTGCCATCAGAATTATTGTCTAAAGGCAAAGAAAGATGCCCAACGGATTTATTTTACCAAATGGACCATCCCGGCCTTGCCGTATTGGTCTATTTGATTCACCTTTGCTTTTATTGTTCATCTTATTTTATCTTCACTTGCTACACACGGGACAGACATGACTGGGAGAAAGAAAGAGGTAGGGAAAGAAAAACAGCGGGGAAGAGGGACGGTGATATAGGGCAAAAAACAAAAACCAACAAAACAAACAGACAAAAAATACATATCAACATACGCATGTTTGTATTTAACTGCAGCAGCTTTCAAACCAGTTTTCTTACCATGTCTCTGGAGGATGGTTGTGTACCACGTGGATGATCCTGCCAGGTGGGTAGAGGGGTGTGGAGGCTGACAAGGCAATGCTGAGGTCACTGGGGTGTAGCCACAAGCGACTGCTTGGAGGTGCTGCAGGCTGAGACTGAGGATCATCGTCCTCTAGTGGAAGCTCTGATTTTGGGATGCATTTAGTGCCTCCCGCAATGATCCTCCACTGTAGGAAAATTGTTTTGTTTTTTTTTTAAAGTATGCATTTCTATATTTGTATGCATTCCTTCATAACAAAACTTTCAGGAATAAAAATGAGAAATTCTACAGGTTTTATAATGCTGAATTTAATAGATTAAAAAAAACAGCAACTATCAGCCTTCTCTCATTACTGCATGCTTTTTGTGAAACAATCTCATTGGTTTTATGTTCCAGATGATTTCATACAGCAAATGCTCTACAAGTCTGTAATCTTCTATAACATCAAGAAGTTAAGTCACCTTTGGCTTGTTACTCTTTTGTAAAACTTCCAGAAGGTGGCGTCGGAAACCCTCTAGTTGTGACAGGCCAAGCCTATGACAGAGCAGAAGGCTACTGTGGGTAATACTGCAGAAGGGTGAAGGTAACATGAGTATACTGATGTAGTAAAAGAGGATACCTTGGCACCAGGTCTTTTCCCAAAACTACAGATGACACAAACTCTTTGGAGTACTCCATGGCATCCTCACTGGGTGCATAAAAGGACAAAAAAAAGAAGAAGTTAAATTACGGAGTACTGGATACACAGAGGGAAAATAATGGCACATAGTCTGCAGGCTACATATTTACAGGATGCACTCTGTTTGACCATAATAAAATGCCCTGGTTGATATAACACTGCAAATCATGGGGAGAAGATTTTAAGAAAATTAGAGACCATCTCGTGATGGGTTCACACCAGCTGCAACACCAGTGTGTTCTCAGACCTGCGTCGTCTTTCAATTCTGCCTTTACAGAATTCTGGTGATACACACACTCCCTTGAGAGTGATGTCACCTGGCAAAGTCCCCAAAGCCACCTTTGTGGTGCTTACACTGCAGTTCATGTCCCCAGGAGCACATGACGTCATGAAGACGGAGAGAAAAACAGGAACACTCTGGAGGTTAAAAAGTCTACTGGTGATGCAGCTGGTAAACACGAACTACACGTCTTCAGAAGAAGCGCCCTTCCTGTTTGCCCATCTCTCCCTTAATATGTAAACCCGTGGATTTAACATGAACTGCACTTCTACAATTGATTTGCATGTGAACAGGTTACCGAAAAGAAGATGATGAAGGAGGCCTGCTTTTGGAAATGCACAAAGGGTTTACTATGAATGAGCTGAATCCATGAAAAAACAAAAACAGCAACTCGAAGCTTTGACTATGTGGGCAGTTACTCTTAAATAGTGATGTGATAGCCTATAGCATGTGACTGAACAGCACAATGTAAAGTTTTAATACAAAACCCCTTTTGAGTTTAAGGTTTAATGACTAGGAAATGGTTGCAAGTCTGATGAATTGAAAGTGCAGCTGTGCCACTGTGGAGTGTGCACTCATTATGTGGCATACACCATATGTGCTGGAAAGCCTATGTTTATGCCACATTGGGGGAATGCAATAGCTAATTAGAGGCATTCATTTAGCATTCAGTGATGTAATTAATACTAAGAAAATTAAGTTTTGATGCAAGAGTATATCATTGCAAGAATAATCAGATCATTCAGCTAAAAAGGATGTTCTCTGTTAATATAAATCCTGCAAGATCAACTAGAGATACCATCCAGATAAAGTTTACTGTATTATTTGTAGAAACAATACACGTTTATCATATTATTAACTTATATAGATGAGGGAAAAAAAGCATTTCCCAGGAGCTTTTTTAAACACAGCTTTTCCAACCATCCTTGTTTTCCTATGCATGCTCATATTACTGTACTTTGCACATGGAAACAAAATTATTTCACAAAAAACAAACATTACAATGGTCAAAATTACTGCAGTCGTTTATTGTAGTTTTCAACAAGTCTCACATTCCCAGCCTATTCTTCTTTGGCGAATCTCTAAAGCTCCTTTGATTGTCTTCTGACACGGACCCTAATTTTCAGGAGGTATTTGTTCACCAGGAGCGGCGTATGTTTTGGGTCGTTGTGGTGTTGGAAGATGAAGCGATGACCCAGACCCAGTTTTGCTTCTGCCTGCTTCAGGTCTCCTTTAAAATCTTCACATATCCTTATTTCATTGTGATTTCTTCCACCTCAACGAGATTCCCAGTTTCAGAGGCACTAAAACATCCCCACAGCATAACACTCTCACCACCATGTTTCACGGTGGAAACAGTGGTGTTTGGGTTGCACGGCTCTTGCTTCTTTCTCTAAACTGTGTGATTCTCAGTGAATTTCTTGATGAAACTTCTCATTCTGGTTCTTGATACTTAGAAACACTGTGATACCGTGAGCTGCCAAACCCCCCGCCCACCGAGTGGGGTGACGACAATATCCCATGAGGGGCAAAAAGCCCTTGAGAAAATTTGGACACAAACTATAACTTTAAAAGGGGCTTAATCTTTTTTTCCTCATCTGCATACGTGTGGGCAACAAACAATGCTTTAGTGGGGCTTATACTACTTCTACTCATGCTTTTCTTTAGCCTCTTCTGTGCAATCTTGTGACAGCAGTTTAAGAAACTGCCATGTGTCATGATGATTTTAACAGAATACTAAAAGGTGCACTGCAGCATTTAATTTCCTCTTGGTACAAACTTCCTTCCAGTACAATTTGCATAGCAAACAGTTATCCAGCTGCATGGTGGTATGCAGTGTTAACTGTGCACAGTCAAAATAAAAATCAACTCTGAACCACTGGACCAAAAATAGGCTACATCGTTACAAAAAAAGATGATATGAAAGTACAAACCACAGCTTTGGGGTACTTGTCCACAGTAAAATGCACCACCTTGCAGCTACACTTAAAGGAGAATATAATTCTTCTCAGACTGAGGAACGAGACTTCCTGAGGGGATGGGTAAAAGAAAGAAAATGTTTATAGCAATGTCCATCTCTGCAGATCTGCTACATACGCCGGGTCTATCATCATTTTCAAATAATTCAGTAACTGTGAAAACTGTGACAGGATTACACAAAAGTTAGTAGAAATCTGTAGCTGCATCCATCAAAGCTGCGTTTCATCTACCAGAATGTCAATCAGGATACCTGCTTCCTCTGATCTGTTTCGGGAAGATACTCTGACCAATCAGTGGCAACTAAAGTAGGATTTAAAACCACAATTCCTCAAGCCCAGAAATAAATCCTCAAACCTACCTGAAGGCCATTTACTGCACATATTTCCCCAGTAATTTCTTACTGCTTTCCTGTCCTAAAAAGCAACCCCCCAAAATAAATGTCTCTTGGTTTAGCCTCAAAATATTGGTTTATATTTCCTCTTTCATCTAGCTCTCCCCTGAACTAGTTTGAGAGTGAAAGAGTTTGGGCTTCTACTTCCAATTCACCTCCTCTCTCTTCATTGTTTGTTTGCCTCTACAATTAAATAAGGTTTAAAAAAAAAAAAAAAAAAAAAGGAAACCGGGAAAAACAAACAAAAAACAAACTGGACCACTTTGCTCATACTGATATTGTTAAAAATCACAAGAATTGTACATATAAATCGAAATTAAGGTGAGTAATAGCATTGGTATGTATTGCGAAAGACGACCCAGAACAACATGAAAAAGACCTACTTGATAAAAATCTTCTTGGATTTATGCCTGAATTTAAAGTAATTCCTTATGACCTGCTTGTTATTGGTTTATAACAATAGATTGTAAGCATTAAAGAGAAAGTGTTTCTGTCACACATCCTGAGCATCCGATTTTTTAACTCACACATGTGATAGGGGAAAAAACCCCAAATAAAAAACAAAACAAAACAAACCCCTCCCTGCAAAGAGATTTAAGCCAGAGCCAAAGGGAAACAGCACAGAAATAAAATAATTTATTTTATATACTTAAAATAATTGACCAACTTGTATCACAATGTCAGAAACAACTGGAAAAAAAAACAGTTTCTGTCAGTAAAAAAAGAAAGAAAAAAAGAGTCACTGGCTTTGCTGTATGCAGGCCAGTAGCATTTGCACAAGTAGTCAACCCCAATGGCCACTGGAAGCACAGGGGGAAAAAAACCCTGCTGCGATGGAAAAACTTCATATTAAGTATTAAGTAAAAGTTTTTTTATTCCTCTGCACAGTGCCAGCACAGATGAGTTTTCAGTCAGAAACTGACCGAATGAGAGACGCAAACCGCTTGGAAGACGAGATCGCAGCAATGGTAGAGGAGATTGATGCCAGCCGACATGTATTCTTGGGTGGAGTATATATAGCTGGCTGAAAATTACGTATCCATGGTTTTCTGCCATACTCAAGATCACTTTTATAAATGAGCCCCCAAAGTAAACAAGCAAGCGGGAGTGAAACTAAACATGTGACAGACTTGTGAACATTACCAGTGACAAAAAAACAAAACAAAACAAAAACACGGTTTAAGTAACTTCCTTTGTAATGCATTCACACCGTAGTGATACTCTGGGATTGGGATCCAGATTGACTCACCTAAGAAGGCCACCGGGTGGAGAGTAAGAGTAGCAGTGAAGTGTTGGGTACTGAGGTCTCAGCAGGAAGGAGAGAATAGCAGCAGTGCCTGCACCGAGAGAATGCCCGACTATCACCAGCCCATAATGCATGGTGCCCTTGTTCTGCGTGAGACAGCGAGAGTCATTACATTCACAAGAGCACACTTGTTACCACAGCGAAGACAATCACTTAAAGAAATTGCCTCTGTTGCTGTTTGTTTGTTGTATACACTACAGCCAATATTATGGTAATGTTACGCAGCCAGTGTGGCCTTGACTAAAGTACTACAGTGACGCCAATAAAAATACACCGTACAAATTCTTATAAAAAAGGATCATCATTCAGCCTGCCATACTTTACACAGTATACTGAGTCATGTACCAAGTCTCGTCCAAAAGCTTGAGACAAGATCATTTCCTGCTCCAGTTTCTTCTTAATGTATTCTGCTGAGTAAACCATTCCCTGGGAGGAAAGAGAGAGAGAGGGGGGGATTCAGTGGATGGAAGATGATGAGCGAGAAAGAAATATGCACAGGAAGTCTGTGTCATCGCTCCCTCATTAAAACACCCAAAGTAATTATTCTATTATTAACAACGTAAATGACCTTTGGAGTATAGGATGTACTTTGCTTGTTGAAAGTGCACCATGGAGAACACAGGAAAGTTAAAAGAGAAAATCTCAGGAGACTGTAACGCTGAGATGATGTATCATAGGCGAGTCGTTTAATTTCTGACCTTGTGGCCAAGCCAGGTGCCTTGCTGTTCCTCGACAGGCAAACGTTCAGAGTCCCCTGTCAGATCAGTCAGGGCGTCCTGATCCGCAAAAGGCAAATTCAAATGTGACAACAGCACAAAGCAGAGTACCACAAGTGGAGGCGGGGATCATAAAAAAAGAACACCTTAATAATAAAAGATGCCAAACTATGTACAGGAATGAAAAATATATCATTATAGTCCCCTCTGAAAACGTGACTATTTGTTATATAACTGTATGTGGATACACCGAGAGCGGTAAGGCTGTAAGCTCGCAGAGATTACATGATTAAAGTGTCTGACTCACTTCAACTTTATATTTAAGAAGTCACGATTGCGATAATGTTTCATCACTTCCATTAACAACAAAAAAAATGATGATTTGAACCACAGAACCATTTCTCAAATACGCAGACAGTCCTGATGTGCCACTTCTGCTGTTGCAAAAGCAGCCCAACTACTCTATTCATTAACAAAAAAGTTTCAGTGTCAGTTATCCATTTTAAAATATGCAAATACTGTATTTTTTCTGAATGCAAGGTACATTCTTGAATTACACCATCTCCTGCAGAGACTGCACTAAACACCTGCATGATCAGGTGCAAGCTCAAACTAATCAGTATGTAGATAGTCTACAGGATCGGCAAAAACACCAGGTATGAAAATAAAGCAAAGGTTAAGTGCCTTAAACCTGCGTTGTATTTAGAAGCCACCAGGGGGCAACGCCTACAGTTGCAAAAAAGAAAAAAAAAAAAAAAGACTTACAAGTCAATAGGAAACCAGCTTTCCAACTTGACCTCTGGAAACAACTGTCTGCTTATTTTATGGACTCGGTCACTCCTTTTTGGTCCTTTTTAAAATATGTTTCAGACAGGAGGACTGTACGCGTACATTAGCCAATGAGCTCATTGTTAGCAAGTGCAGGTGTGGTTTCACAGTCAGACCTGCCTCTCTCTGACTACATCTGGTTTCAAAACATAAAGATGGATTGGGCACCCTTATCTCCAGGCTTCAAAAATGAATGAGTGGCATCACAGTAGCGACATCCATCTTTTATAACAGTGTATGAAAATAATGCAGTAATCATTAGGGATTCTGCATGTTCCTAAATACTGCAAATGCTTCTTTAATCTTTGTGGCGTTCTTGTAAATGTTCCACTCTGCATGTGTTCTTGTTTGTTACACTGATAAACTGGATGTTTTTGGCTAGCTGGGAGCAAAGCTCAATGGGATGAGTAGTGAGCTGCCTCTTAAAAGCCAATTTGCTTTTATTATAAAACCATGATTAATCTCTCAGCTGATGGTTCAGTTCAGTTTTAACACTGCTCAGGAATTTTCACAAATGCTTATGTAAAAAAAGCGGATAGGACATTTATCTCTGAAGGTGGACAGTCCTGTTTCTGCTCTATGTGTGAAAAGGTGTAGGAGTTTGAGAACACTAAACCATGAGAACTTCACCTGCTTTGGAGGTGGTGTTGTTGTGAGGAACTGAAGCGAATGGGGTCGGACAATATTTTGAGAGCCTTCGAGAAAGATTTAAATAATCACAGAAATTTAAGAAAGAAAGTCACCTTTGGAGAAAGAGTTCCTCTGATACTGATGACAACTTTCTTTTTTTCGTGATCCACTGCCACAAAAAATGGAGTCTCGTAAACCTGTATGAAAGATGCAGATTGAAGCAGAGCGCACAGTGAAAACTGGTTAGAACGCGAGAGGATCACGAGTGGAGAAAATGAGGGGAGGGCTAAGAGTTGTGCATCACTGTTTCACTTGGAGCCCAGCAACCACAGCACAGTCATTGTCATCAAACCTTTCTACTTGGCACAGTGCATGCTCATAAAAGAAATTTATAGATGGAAAGTCAGCGCAGGCTGGCTGCACTCTGCATTACAAATCATCGATGTGTTATAGCTCAACTGCTAGTTTGAGAGCTGCTGGAATTTAAACAAACATAATTATGATGAAAATTAATTTTCACTGTCATTAGGAAACTAATCAAACAACTACTTTTTCCTAAACTGTTTTGCAAGACATGCGTTTAAAGCAGAGTATTGGGGACCAATGCATAACTGGAGGGTAATTAATTCCACTAAGAGCCAAAGTGGACCTACTGTAAGAAAATACTGGCAGCAGCCAGTGGCACCCCTCAGCCTCCGAGTGGATGCACCAGTGGTGTGAATTTCAAAATCCTGCTTTGCGTTCAAAATCCTAATTCTCAAGTTATTGCATTCACAAGATTTTCAGAAAACCTGACCTTTGACCTTGAGGTCAAGGTGCCTAAGATTTGAACTCGTCAGAGATTTTTTGTGTATACACCTATGGTATCAATTTTAAACTCCTATGTTGTTTTGTTCTCGAGTTATTGCATGCACAAACTTGGATGTCAACATCGCCCGCCCAGCAGGATGACGATAATACCCCACCAGCTGTAAGAAAGCAAAATACCTTATGTTGTGTGTTTGACTTGCAAACTTATTGCAAATCTATTTTTTTTAATTATTTGGAATTAGGGCAGCATGGTGGCACAGTGGTTGGCACTTCACAGTAAGGTCCTATGTTTTAATCCACTCTGACGCCTTTCTGTGTGGAGTTAGGTACTCTTACTTCCTCCTACAGTCCATGCATGGCATTAGCTTAACTGACTATGCTAAACTGACTGCAGGTGTGGTTGTGGGCAGGAGTGGCCCCGCGACAGATTGGCCTCCCTCCGAGGGTGTACCCTGCCTCTCATCCTATGATAGCTGGGAAAGGCTTTCAGCCCCTGAAACCTTCATTTAGTTAAACATAGAAGAAAATGAATGGATGGACAGATAGACACAGAACTACATTTGTGGCTGTGAAATTAAGGCCTTAGAGTCCATCCAGTAGTGTTTATGCACCACCTCAATTGCCTTATTACATAAAACAGTTTTGCAAAACAAATCTAAATCTGAAGCAGAAAAGCCACCAACATGTTACATGACACAGGGTTTAAACAAACCGTCAGCGTTACTTTCCTTGTCAGGAAGGAACGCAGTTGTTGCTCTGCTGTCACTACATTAACAGCTAAAATGCATGTTCTCCATCCACATAATGAACTGAAGCAAAGTGTGACAAGTACATGAAGTAAATTATGATGTAGGGTGGGTGTTGTTTTTTATGCTGTGAGCAGAAATGCTGTACCGAGCACATTAATGGCACACGTCCCCTCTACAGCTGCACGTTAAGATTCTGTGCATGACAGTCTTGAGCAGAATCAGTGACAGGCTTTACATTGTTCATCATCTCCTGAAAACACTTGAGTTACTGCAGAGGATGTTGACAGATCTCAACATATATGTTGCAAAAACTATCAAACACACAAAACGGATAAAAATCATGGCCAAAAAATAAATCAACTAAATAATAAGCGGAAAAGCTCCTACTATTTGATTGTCTATATCAGTCCTTTAGGGCATTGTGAGCTCTAAGACTCTGATTGCATCTTTAATTATTTACTTGGTCACTTACAGCATCGTGGCAGGAAGTGTAGACAATGTGGACCTGCTTGAGGTCATTATCCAGGAAGTGCCTGCGTATGGCCAGGACATTACAGCCGCAACAATTGTCCTCTTCCACTGTCACGGACTGAGACAGCCGAGATCCAGACACAGATGTACAGCTGTCCAAAAACAGGAAGATGAGAAGAAAACAGGATGTCAACCAAAGGAAGAACAAATCAATGTTTAAAAAAAAAAAAAAAAAAAATAGGTGAAAGAGACACGAGAGAAATACAGTACGTTGGTAAGATTACAGGGATATAATTAGTATCCCAATGCAGGCAATCTGGATATGAGTATGTGATTCATTCTACATTGCTTGTGCCAGTGAGTGGGTCTAAGTAGAGTGGTATTGTCTCAGTGGATTACCACTTGGCAAGTGTTGACGCATGTGAAATTTGATCCGCACTGGAAAGGCTCAAGAGACACAGAAACCAAATAGATCAAAACTGTGCGGGTGTATGTTTGAGTGCTTACGGGCAGGAGCTGGCGAGGCGGCACAGCCCACAGGCAGGCTTCCTCATCAGGTACATGGGCCAACCATAAGCAGCCAGGGCAAAGAGCATATAATAGCACACATCCTTGTACATGTTCATCTCAGCCTGAGAGAGGAAAAGGCAGACAGATGGACACACACACACACACACACACACACACACACACACACACACACACACACACACACACACACACACACACACACACACACACACACACACACACACACACACACACACACACACACACACACGCTTGCATCAGAGCAACTTGAGACATCATTGAGATCTTCAAATATTATTTCAGTTGAGCACATACTGTGTTTGCTGTTGGTGTGATATGTTTGCGAGCAGACACACTAACAGTGAGACACGTATACTGTTCACGCTGCAGAAAAAAAATTCTGTTACACCAAGAGTTCTGATGGGACTAATCGTTGAACATGATGCAAAACCACTGTGCCCCCCACCATGTACACTGAAATATAAACAAAGCTATGATTTATGTAGCCGATATCTAAGGGATGCTGAGACTACATCTTAATTTGTCACAATTTCTTCCATTGTCATTTGAACTGAGACACCTTGAGAAAAATAATGGCATCCTGTGAAACCTTTATTATAATTGCCCTCTCTTTGTGCAACATGTGCAATAACTTTGCATTGACAAAACATCTTTCAAGGGTAAATATGACTCAGGAGAGCTTTAAAGAACAAGAAATGCATGTCACATTTCTGCAATGATTTTATCAATTCTAACTTTCATAAGAGTCCATGTGGTTTGGAATAGGATTTAAAAACAGAAGTCAACTTTTTGAAAGTGCGTCACACAGAAGAAACTCACCGAGTTCTTGAGGTCCAGGTATCTAGTGTTACGAGTGACAGGCATTCCTGATAAGAAGGCTAAAATGTCATTGTTGGCCTTTGGAAGAAAACCAACAAAGACATTATTAAGATCAGAGTATTTAGAAACATTTTAAACTACATATTTTTGCATATTAAAATAGACAGTAATACCTGGTCCAGGATAGATGATCTCTTAGACCTCTGTCTCTGGCGGAGCAGTACCAGACCAGCAATAATGTCACTAGGCACAATGTCCAGGTCTCTGAAGAACTCTGCAAAAAGGCTGGCCACCTCTGAATACGCATCCTGAAGGAAGAAGCATAGATCAGAGAATGCTGGAACTACAAAAGCCAGCAAAGGATGCATGTTGTGAGCATGTTATCTTTTAAGTGTTTATTGCTTAGTTCAGACTACACACTATTGCCAGTAATGACCAGAAAGGCGTAGAGACCAAAAATTAATGTCTCTGATGTCATAATCAGGTAAACACAGATTCAGATCACTGGTGAGGTTTTGGATTAATACTAATACCTTATACCAACTGATGAATACCAATATACATGATCATAACCAGGTTTTTATTATCAGTCACATGGCCACCTATCCACTGGAGCTACCTACTCGCCAATGAACCGTATCTTTAAATGTGTTCACAATTTTTTATGTTTTTTAATTTCATGACTTAAGATGTGCCAGGATTGTAATCAGAAATACAAACAAATCTCTTCACCGTACATGAGATTAGCTTTTTGATGGCAGCTTGTTATCTGGAATTAATTTATTTCACATTTTTATTTCACATTAAAAGCTTAATGTCACTGGTAAGCAGCTGAGCAGAGCAGCTCTATGCCACAGTCAAGATTAATCCAGTCAGGGCTTATTCTAATGACCGTCTTACTGAACATTATACACCAGCAGTGGTTTTATTCCTTTATATTTTCAAACTCAAGGAAAAAATGTTAAGTGTGTTTTGTTTTGCGACTCACCGATTGTGTATCTTGGGCTCTTGTGCAGCACATGAAAAACTTTAGTCTCCTGCTCCAGCTGCTGGCTTGGCCTTCCTCTAGCCTGTGTCTAATCAAGGGGGGGAAAAAAAAAAAGTTCTCTCACAATTGAACTAGTGTTCGAAAAAAAAGAAAGAAGAAATGGGGTGAAATCTGATAGGTAAAATCTAACAAATATAACAAAGAGATTAGCGTTTTGACCCCAGCAGCCTGTTGATACCTGAGCGTGTAAGTAGTGAGGTTGCGCTGACGCCGACGGGTTGCCTTCAGCTTGACAAAAGTCCGACCCGTGGGATCGAAAGTACACATGAGGGTAATGCAAACGCTGAAAATTACCAGCCAGTTGCATACAACAATTCCTGCAGAGAATATTAAAACATTATTCAAACAAAACCCCTTTTTACTTAAACCTTTCTCATTCTCCTTTATATCCACGTTTCACTCACCCAAAGCCAAGTTTTTGGCAGTGACATCAGAGCACGGTTTGTAATACTGGACAAGCCAGGCAATGCCCACGACAGCATACACGAGCTCAACCAACAGAATAGCTGGAGAGAAAAAGAGGGAGAGTGTGTGAGGACACTCATGATCAATTAGTAAATGTAAAAACTATACAAACTAAACAAAAAAGTAACACACCACTTTCAATCATACATAGCGTCAGGACGCAAAAAAAGCCCCAAAAACTTTACATCTCAGCATGTCTTACCTAGCCGTATGTAAAGGACATACTGTACAGCTTCCCTGGGCTGTGTGTACAAAATGCTGCCCCTCATGCTCAACCACATGATGGCGCTCTCACATATAAGGCAGCTGACCAGGATGCCCAGGTACCCTCGGCCATGGTCCACCAGGGTTTCCGAACAGGACTTGTCTGAGCCATATGGAAGGCCGAACACAACTACAGATAGAACCACCAACCTAAAAGACCGGAGTAAGGAAGCAATCACACAGACGCTTTTCTTCAGAGATCTACAAACCAAACACTGAAAAGTTAAGACCCAAAAAATAAATAAATAAATAATAATGTCATTTCTGCTGAAGAAACACTGACTCACCATATGCAGTGTAACAAAAACAGGAAGAGGGCGGGCAGCACCAGGTCATCACTGCCAACTGACCAGCGCCGCCGAAACATCACCATTCCAGGCATCACTGCCCTGCAGGAAAACCAAAGGGAGAGAGGAAACATCAGGGAAAGGAACTCTGCTTCATTTTTAATTCACTATGTCTAATTCAGTCAGCATCACCTTGCACGGTGCACAGTATACAGGAAATTTCTGTCTTTAGCTTCAAAAAAGCAGAGCCACAATGAAAACTCTAAACCAACAATGAACACAACACAACACATGCATCTCTGAACTAAACAGCATTTAGATGATGCCAAGCTCAGCATCAGCAGCCACACAGGGAAGTTTCTTTGTCCTGAATCCCCCAACCCCCCCGCCCCGGTTTCTTAAATGCACTGCATGCTAAAAGTGAAGAAGGGCTGTGGAGATAATAACACAACAGACTTTTCACCGAGGGGGAAGAGTGACAGATAATGGAAGGTAGAGACGAGGAGATCGAGTGGGTGAGGGAGGGTGCAGTGTACGTGTAAGACTTGATGTATAAAAAGGAAGAAAACCAGCTGGAACATATGATGTCACCATTCTGGTTGTAGCCATGTGAAAGAATATCTTTTATGTTATTCGGGGTCCTCCTTTGTTGCACAAGCACTGCAAGATTACTCAAGCTGCTTTGGGCTAAACTGAAATGAACTATAAAAGCAGTGGAGGGAGATAGAGGGCGACGCAGCTTTCAGCCAAAGAATATATGCCATCCATTATGACAAAACCATTAACTGTAGTACATCTATCAGTGTAGTGAGTGACTTAATAACTTATGAAGTGAAATATAGTTTTAAGTTTTCTTATTGGTCCCGTTCCAGCCCTCCTCTGCCTTTTAGTATTGTTTCAGAACATTTGTTTGAGTTATTGAGAAACTGGCAGCACCTCCCGAGATCACCTTTAAAAAAGCACAGTAACAATAGCTGATAAAGTCTTATTGAATCGTGACACCAAAAAATAGCAGAGAAAATTGCATTATATCCTGCTTAAAGGTTAACGTAGGAATGTGCAAAGAGATCTTGTTTGCCAAGAATAACCACTGCAGCAAAAAGTACAGTTGGATCATAAATGAACACAATGGGTTGACAACTCAAATGAATCACAGAAAGCATGCATGTGTACTAATGCAATAAAGTTTGTTCTAGTGGCAACCAGTCAGATTGGACCGAGAACAGGCACAACAAATTGGTGGTGCAACAAAATTCTTCATTTGGCGTTCCTTTGTTAATATTTTCCAAGTTTTTTCACACCTCTGTTTCCTGACTTTTTATGTGTGGTTGTAGCTTTGCACATGACTTCTGCTTCACTCCAGTTAAAGTTAACTGGAGAAAATGCTTACAAATGTTTTTTGCTTGATCATGTAGTGCCACAACCATCGTACTGTTAGATCTTTAAGGTAATGTCGACACATGCATCCACCACTGACACTTTAACAAGGTGTCGAAAATACAGTTTAAGAACATTAAAAGAAAAGCTCCCTCTCTGCTGAACACTGACTTGGTGCAAATAATCACATTTCACAGCGTCCTCTCAAATACGGCCTTTTTACTGTAAACAACAAAGAAGTATGCACCTAAAAGCTTCTTGACCTAATAATGATGATCGACTCATGGATATTATTTTCTGAAAGGACTTCCTTTTAACAGAGATTATCAAAAGTTGTTGCTGTCTTGCACTAAAATGAATAAGGATTTTAAAAGAAGAAGGAAAAAAAACCCATCAGCACTAATAATCTTAAGTGGTATTATAGAAGGGTAACTGTCAAATTAAATGTCAAAGACTTGAAGACAAGTAGCCTCTTCAGTGATCGGCAAAATAGTTTACTCCCATGCATTTTCCCCCTCTTATCCAATTCAGGACCGCCGGGATGCTGGAGCCTATCCCAGCAGTGATGGCAGGGCCAAAGGCAGGGTACACCCTGGAGAGGTTGCCAATCAGCCACAAGGCTAATGAAGAGAACCGTCATTTAGCCCAACCCCATCCCTGTTTTGGGATGGTGGGAGGAAGTGAGAGCACACGGAGAGAACCCACTCTTTCATATCAAAATACTACAAGTGTTATAATGACTTCCTACTGTAGTTCAGCGCGTCACAATGAAAATGAGCCATCCAGCTAAGCTCAAGTTGTGAAATAAGCTTGAAATATAAACAATTCTTTTGCATACAACATACAGTTTGTTTGTGATTTTTACTTCAAAAAGAATCCACCTAATTACCTGTGAAGGAAGAAATCAAAGAAGAAGAAAAAAAGCCATTCATTGAGCCATTTGTGCAACCACCTACATAGCTCTCAGCAGGGATGTGTAGTATTACACAAAACACTGGCATTTTCTCTGTGCAGATCTGGAGGTCTTTTTTTTGTTAAACAAAACCTTCACTATTCTCTTACTGCACAAGCAGTAACACAAGAAACACTGTTGTCAGAATGGATTCTCATACCCCCTTCTCCTCTTTTAAGTCTGACGGACCTTTAACTCAGAATAAAATTTAGGCTATTCACAGTCTAATAGTTTAACAATAGAGAGATAAAAGTTCTCCCCTGTGTTCATGTTGAATCTACTTCAAACTAAATTAGTCTTTTACATCAATTTCCAGCTCCATATTCCATATAAGGAAAGGCATAGTAGGCCCTCTTTAAACTGAACCAGATCTCAGACTTTTCTACACCTTTATTCAGTAATGAGATCTCCCATTTGGTCCGTGGATAAGCACCCTTTGAGCTTAACACCTGCACTGATTTGCATTTCCTGAATATAGATCAAAGGTTTTCCTTATTGTTTGGGACAAATGTAAAAATACTAGCCCACACACTCCTACAATGTTGTAACGTTCCTTTATCAGATCATCAACTGGGATTAAATGCAACTGCAAAAACAAACAAACAAACAAACAAACAAAAACAAAACCTACTAATGTAGACAATTCCAGTTTACAAATGAGTACTACCAAAAGTGAATGCAAAACTCATGTTCCATAATTTACTTGATCTTTCATAATAATATACCCATAATGATAATGAATGCACATTTTTGCACAGATTTAGCTTTTTGAAGGCATGTAGATCTAAACTTTTGATCCGCTGTAAAACAGCCTGTTTCAGTTTAAGCGTCTTTTCACTAAATTGCATGCTCAAAAAAAATGTTTTGTCTCACTCCAACTTCTTCTTGTTCCATATTGAAGATCTACTTGGAACCTTGTACCGAGTAGGTACTAATGGAAAAGGGGCTTTATTGGCAGAGTTGGGACCATATCTGAGGAGGCAGATCTTTTACATGGCTGGTGTGTAAAGGTTTTTACTGCTTACAGTTGTGGTTGAGCAACGTAGTTGCCAACCAAACCTAGTACTCCCATTTCTTCTTCTTGTTCTTGTTGCATGTTGAAGCTTTACTTGGAAACTTGTTAAGATCCAACCATGCAAAATATGATTTTTTGCCATTTTTCAAGTGGTCTTCAACTTTGCATCAGGACTGTATGTGCAAAAGCGATCGTGACACAGTTTCAAATCCTGGAACAAACCATGAAATTCTCACTGCTGCTGCCTTTTCATGAAAACTGATTGAACCCAGAATCTTGTCTTCTTTGTCTTTGTGACAAAGTGGGTGAGAAGACCATTTGTCTATATTCTTAATTAACATTCTTGTTTTGATTTAACCATATTTCACATGTAATCTGCAATAGGCAAACATCTACTATCCCGGGTTTGTTTATGTTTTGCACTTTTACAGATTATATAATATAACATCTTGGTTTAAATCAATTCCTATAAGTTTGTTAAGTTAACATGTTCTTTATCTTAACTGTTAATTTGTATTGTTTAGAACTTACCTTACCTACCTGTCTTCCAGAAACAAAAGGAGGAAATGTAGTTTTACTTCCTGCTTTATACCTTCTGGGTTCATCTGATGTCACAGGAAGAGACCAAGTGCAGAAGGGGAAGAACTCTTATAATTTAATAAAGCTGATTTTAGAGGGTTTATAAAGAAATAGATTTATTGTTGTAATATGTATTGATTACACCAGAGTTTATGTTGCCAGTAAAGAGGAGTAGTAGAGGTTTGACTATAATCATGTTCATCTTACCTACCTACTGAATGGAATAGTCCAGAGGAGAAATTGTTGGATTAAGTGGACTATTTAAGCAGACGAACTCAGGTGTTTCGAGAAAAAGGTTCAGGTCAGTGTAGCTGTGTGCAGGTTGACCTTAATTTCTGTTGATTTAAGTTCAGTTATGTTTATTTGAACTGAGTTATAGAGTTGAGTTTCTTATTTGTTTCTTTGTAAATATTGTTTGGGCCACAAAATGGTGAATAAATCACTTGCTACACTGGACAGCATCAGTCTCCTGCACTTCTTTGACCGCTTAAGTCGAGTCCTACCACAGTCTTGTTTAGAAACATCAGGACCAGCTCAACACTAAATAATGTCGACTTCATTTTTTCCACAGTGTATTATTTGACAATTAATTTCCAGCAAAAACACATACTATTCATTGTGTATATATATGTTACACAGCAAGTTCAGATCCCCAAAAAATAAGGAATTTTGTGTCGCTTTTTTCCAAAGTGCTCAGTGTGTAATGGCTTTAAGGCTGGGTGATTTGAACAAAAGATCATATAATGATACTTTCATCACTCATGTGACTGTATGAGTTGTTGTACATATGACTGCAAGGATGTAACCTCTACTATAAGTTCAAGATCCAACTTAGGAAGTGCTGCATCTTATTTTTGCTCCAATTATATTTAGAGATTTTGGTCCAAGGCGACATGACAGCATCCCACAGGTGTTGCACATTTCTCAGCTGTAATCCATGATGTGAATTTCCTGTTTCACCACATCACAAAGATTCTCCACTGGACTGAGATCTGGTGACTGTGAACTCACGGTCATGTTCAAGAAACTAGTACCCTCTGGTCATAAATGAACGCCAACTGCACTCATTCAGGTTACCTAATGAAGTGACTGGTGAGTATAATTAATATCATCCACAGAATTTAACCAATAGTGGATTGCATGCCACACTGTAAGGCCATCTGACTGCCCACCCCTTCACAACAGTGTTTCCAGCCCCACCAATAACCAGATTGTGGCTGTTTCAATGATATAGCAAGAGCTCAGAAGTTTTTAATTTAAAGTTCATCTTCAAAACCTTATAAATAACACACCAAAAAAAACAAAACAAAACCCCAGTTATTTCTTGTGAAGTTGGCAAAATTATTACAGTGAAATTTATGCCCAGGAACAACTAATTCCTTCAGTGTTTCAGTGACACAAAAATGTTTTCACAGCAACACAGCCTGAGCTGTGCTGGCACAGGATTACAAAGAGGACAATGCATCAAAGCAAAGGGGTCAAACCATGAGCAGTAAATTGTGTGAAGGTTTTGGTTTCAATCAAAGCATTACAGCAGGTGGTTTCACTGATTGGCACACTTAACGTTAGACGACAGACAGCACAGTGAAATCAGCTGCTGTTGTGTTTGGCTGAAAAAGTTTACTCTCAGTCTTCCACAGCAAATGGTGTAATAGCCTGAATGCACAGTTTTGGATAAATGCAGTAAATATTCACAGAAAAGGAGGCAATGCACAAAAAAGAAAAGAAAAGGCAACACATTATTCTAGAAGTCATAACACAAATGCTGATCTGCAGATTCCAGCTTTTATAGCTATTCAGTCTACGAAATGGCTCCTCAGCTTTGTGTAAGAGAGCGAGGGGAAGCAAGAAAATGTAAATTGACCCAGGAGTCATCTTAGCTCTAGTTGTGAAACTCTATCTGGGTTGGAGCGGCATTAAAGAGGACAGTGGAAGAAGGGAGGGAGAACAAAAATTAGGGGACAGAAATAAGGAAACATCTGAACTCCCCCCCCAAAAAATCTCATTTAGGCCAAAACAATCAGGCCAGTAAAGAAAAAAAAAAAAAAATCAAGAAAAATCTTCCACACCAACAGGGACACTTATCAGCTCTCTCCTCCAGGCCTGCTGGTACGATAAGACTTAAACTCCCAGCAGAGGCGTCAAAAGTGGAAAAAAAAACCCCATTACAGCATGGTTAGAAATTGAATGGAGTAAGAGAGGGACAGTTGCTTTTGTGTAGTGCAAATCTCCTCTGTGAAGTTTATTCATGTGAAAGTGTCAGATATATGGAGGTCTTTTTTTGTCTGCTGTTTCGGGGCTTTCTTGTATTTTGTTTCCTCAAATGTCATTGTTTTTTGCAAAAAAAAAAAAAAAAAAAAAAAAGGTGCCACTGAACAATTCCCTCCCTTCATCTGAGCATTTGCTAAATTAGGTATCCAAACACGACGTACGCAAACTGCCTTAAACCTGATTTATGCTTCAGTGGGAAATCTACGTCGCGTAGTTGAACCTCCCAGGAAATGCAACTAAACACTGGGCTGATGCAGCCTGCAGCTATTGTCATTGGCCTCTTCAGTCCTGTTGATTCCTCCTGTACATTTTTTCCAGCTACATTTCACAACATTTCTTAAATTTATCAGTGAGAGAATAACAACCATATCCTCAGTTAACGAAGGCTAATCATATGATCAATATAAGGATTTACAAATGTCAGCAATTTCCTTCAGGGAGATTGCTTAAACTATCATAATTGATGTGAGAGAATGTATCAAGAAGTGGAAAAAATAGAGGGACAAATATGCTTGCCCCTGAAAAAAATTAAATGACCACAATAAAGAGTGAGGACCCAAGAGGGGAAAACGTTCCAACATTTTATTTGTTTCTATTGGCCAGATCCGGATTTAAAACACCAGGACATGAAGACGTGGTTGTTAATGTGTAATGCACCAGCACAAACATAAATGCCACCAACAGCGTCGGCCACTTACATAGCTTAGTCGTAGGCTCTACAAACGACTGGTATACATTCTGCTATCTTCATTCAGCTACCAAATCAAGACCAACTTGCTGGATGGATGGAGCTGGATCATCTACTACGAAGCAAGTCCAATATACCCAAGGTATTGTTACCTTATCTGGATTCATTTATCGCGACACTGGCAATCAGGGTAAGTGGTCACACGAAGCTGGTTATCAACTCACTAAGATAACTCAGGATTTCCCCTCCACGCTCACACGAAAGGGGAGGCTTTGCCAGCATCAGACTAATCACAATTATGAATAAGTGCTGGCAGCAGGGTGGCTCCGTTTACAAAGGAAGATTAAACTATATGATGGGAAAAATATGAAGCAGTTAAACATGAGACAGTTGGAAAGCAACACAGCTGCTGCAGGCCAAGCAGTGATATGAGTGTGCATGTGAGGGCTGTAGAGTTATTTAGTATTAAAAGGCATGTATGAATGCATGTAAGCTTTACATACATCCAACCATTTGATTCAGCTGTGTTGGAGCAGGGATGCATCTAAAAGCTGCAGGATTGTGCAGGTTGCCTGATTATTACTTTAACTGATGTTTTAGCCTTTACTGGTCCAGAAGTTTAAAGGTTTTGGTTACTTTTATTTTATACTCTTTAAAACTTGTACATTTGGCATATGTACTTATGTATTTTTGCTGAAAGCATACATGAGGGCGCTACTAGCGACCGTAACCACTGTTGACTTTACTGCTCCTATTGTTTTACAGGACTCAAAAAAAAAGAAGAAAGACATTTAATCTCAAGAGTCATTAGCTAAATAAATACTACAGGTTTATTTTATGTGTCACCAAGAGCATTAGATCACTGAAGCTAAAAAACGATGACACACACACACACACACACACACACACACACACACACACACACACGTTCCTAACTTTAATGAACCTTATCAGAATAGATGCATTTAGGGAGAGTGGTGTGTATCTGTCCAATCTAATTCTTGTTAACACATCAAAGTCAGAGAGTTCATGCATATCAGAAAGTTTCAAGTGTTTTAGAAATCGTGTACTCATTTTTAAAATTTCTTATTCCTTTTCATGCTGATCTTGTTTGATTTAAACTTAGGAGTAGGGGCACCGCTGATTACTTTTCACAATAAGTCACACAAGGTGCCTTTAAATCATCCTGAGTGATTACTATCTACAATAACATGAGACTGAGAAAAACAGCAAATCTTCAGGTCTGAGAAGCTGGAACAGTCCATTTCTATGAGTACTGTTGTTTTGTGGCTGAAGTCTCATTAGTAATAGTAAGCACAACCACATCCAGGCTGGATTGTGTTGTTCCCATCTTTAATCTATATTCAGATTGGTATCGTCATTTTCAAGGCTTCTGTTTGGCAACAAAAGATCGGACACATTTTAAAGACAGTCAATACTTCAATTGATTGCACCAGTGTGTTTTCTAAGTCCATTAGGGAATGACTGGAATGTGACTAGCTCAAGACCAGACTTAAACTTCCGTTTGTGGTTATAAGCATTTTAAGAGGTTTTTCAAAACAGTCGAGAGTACGATAGCGTGCTCATCTTAAGCTAAACCGTGCTGATTACTGTTTCAATCAGTTCAGCATATAACTAATCAGAGCTGACCTCCAACTACAAAACTCTGAAAGCCAAATTTCATGAACATCTATGACCATCAATCTCATATCTCAACTCAAAATCCTCACAAAAAGCAGCTGCGTCCTCAAGGGCTTTCCCATCCATTACACAGAGGACGTTAGCCTATTAGTGGTGCTGTTTGGCCTCAACTATAGGCATTAGCTGATGCACTTTGACAATTTTTTCACCGCAGTCAAATGCAAACACGTCATCCTGATATTATGTTCATTACATTCCTCCTTCCTTCCACAGGTACACCAGGCTATTTGAGCAATGAAAATGGAAAATACATATGTAAGGAGTGTAATTAGTTAGCGACAGATTAATTGAAGTTGACCTCGATCACAGTTAATGTTTGAAAGGTTCTGGGTCATCGTCTAACAGAAAATTGAAAACTGATTGTTTAAAAAAAAAAAAATTCAAGGGAATTACGCTCATGTGCTCAGGATGTAATGTGCAATTGGGCTTCAGGGGATTAAATCACAATGACTCTCATAAAGCATCTTCATTAAATGGAATATCCAATCTCCATAGCAATTTCAAACCATGTTGCATGTTCAGTGTGGTCCCCTGGTAAACTTAACCTCCTTAATTAGTTTAGAATCTGTGATTAAACCAGAGAGCTGGATATTTGCAACCTGAAAACTAGACAACATTTAAAAAAAAAAAAAAAAAAAAAAAAAGAAGATATAGAAAGGCTGCAAAATCCCATCCCCGAAATAAAAACAGGACACCAACTCCATGCGAGGGATGTTACGTACAAAAAACCCCAAACAAACAAACAAACAAACAAACAAAAAAAGCCTCCCTGGTTCTCCCATAAATTGTTGTTATTTATGGTAACATAATGATCATTTCACAACCAGCACACAGCAAAAAAAGACACTTTCTGACAGACTAAGCTGACTAATCCTACTTTCACACATCAGGAATTTACTGTCCTCAAAAAGCCATTGTTTCAAGCCAAGCTACACCTGAACAGTGTTGCTGGAGCACAAATTATGTTGTGAAAAAATTCATTATCGGGACTTGTCATCGGCATAGCACTTCTACAGCTGCAGCGATGTAGAGTTTAAATGTAGCTTACTGGAAGTTACTACTTGATACATTTTTACTTACAAAGGCACAAAGTCCATATATTGTTTCAAGTGCCATTTTTAATAACCATAAAATAACCAAAAGAGACAAAGAAAATGTTTCAGACCAAGGTGAAAATTAAACAACTGTTGCACGCCTGACATAGAAACGACTTATTAACTTTTTTTTTTTTTTTTTTTTTTTAAT
This sequence comes from Perissodus microlepis, assembly GCF_051167445.1. Lineage (NCBI taxonomy): Eukaryota > Metazoa > Chordata > Actinopteri > Cichliformes > Cichlidae > Perissodus > Perissodus microlepis. The sequence continues at coordinate 21,387,242 of NC_140461.1, forward strand.
GCGGGTTCGTAGATCTGTCTCAGGCATGGCTCGTTTCCCCTTGTTTCGTGGAATCCTTGACTTCCCTAAAATGTAATTACATAACACTTAGGCTTACACAAATTAGATTTCTCTTTTTATACAGTACATATAGCGTTCAATATTGTGAGCACTGGGGGTAGCATATTTCACATCAGCCATCAGTGAAACATAACCACTGTTTGATTTTTCTGTTTCTGCTTTTGTTTTGTTTTTTAAACTTTGAAGGTACACTGATGCACTAAGCAGAGCAAATCTTCACAAACTACGTGACTTTTTATTTTTCCTCAAAATAAAACTATACATTTTCAAATCCAAATTGTCAATTTCTCCATTGCTGTGCATATTGATCGAATTTGCATATCTTTTGCTCCATAATACATGATATTGACCATGATGCCTAGTCTAGATAAAAGCCAAGCCCATCTAATGTTGATGCTGATGTTAATAGTTCTTAATGAACTGACATTTTTGCTTGGATTTTCAAGCCTTCTTTAAACCTTCTCATGCAATAAAACGCATTTCGCTGCAGCACCTGAAGCTGCCACACTCCCTGCCGTGTTCGTAACCTGAGATCAAAAGAGCATCTAAGGCTACGTTCACACTGCAGGCGAAAGCGCATCAAATCCGATTTTTTTGACCCTATGCGACCCATATCCGATCATGGTATGACAGTGTGAACGGCACAAATCGGATATTTTCAAATCCGATCTGGGTCACTTTCGTATGTGGTACTGAATCCGATACATATCCGATGTTTTAGAAAGCGACTGCTGTTTGAACGGTCATGTCGCATTTAATCCGTCTTTTACGTCACTGACACAAGACAGACGCCAACTATCAGCGCCGGAGAAGCGCCGAGAAGACATCGCGAACGCTTCCTGGCCATCCAGCGTAGATGTCAGTGAAACTGTTGGGAAGACAACGTTGGAGAAACGTGAACATTTTATTTGTACTGTATAATCTGCAGATTCTGACAGGAATCTGCAACTATTCTTTGAAGCACCGCTCCTTTCTAAAACAGCAATAAGGATAATTATTAGGTTATTTACATTATTATGTAAATAACAAAATAACTTAAAGCAAAAAATTTAAAATAAAGTCCGAAGTCTTTATATTAAGGGCCATCAGTCAAACAATATTGTTTGCTCTGGGTCTAAACAGAGCGCGTTGTGTGTGACGTCTTCTTTTGCGCATGCCGGCCGCTTTGAGCGTTCACACTAGAGAGCGTTTGCTGTCGCATTTTATTTGTAGTGTGAACAAGCAGACCAAAAAATCGGATTTGATCAAAAAATCGGAATTGAGCATTAAGACCTGCAGTGTGAACGTAGCCTTAATGTCTAAAACCTGACCTAAAAAGAAACTCTACTATGCAGACAGCTCCAGCGTGAACTGCGGTTCTTGACTCTGCTACGATTGATGCATTCTGCATGAAGCATGAGTCACGCAACTCTCGACTCTCATCCAGAGCTACAGATTCCATCTGCATCCAAGCCGCGTGCGTTCAGAGGAGACGACAATGTATCGATGCACGTGAGCAATGCTTTTGTGCTCCCCGCGCCTAGGCCCACACCCATGCGATGCAGTGACAATGATGTAGCAACAATGACAGGGTTCCCTTTTCGTCACTATGCCTTTGTCTTTGACTAGGACAAAAAAGTTAAACGGGCACAGCACAGCCTCTGAAATGTTTTACACAGACTGATTCTGTGTGAACTGCACGATGCATCTTATTCACAAGCAAAGCCCTAATGAAATCCCTATTCTCGACTTAGACATTGCCTGTACATGTTTTGAAAAACTGCAGTCGTTTCCCCATCTCTACACATAAATGAGCTTTTGCTAACAAAAAGGGAAACATTACAACTCACCAGGTCTTACTGCTGAAATAATTACACAGAGCACTGCTGACGTATCAATACACTACACCACTGGGTGAGTCACGAATACTGGACCTGAATCTAAAATCTGCACATACAGGAACCACAACATTCAGCACTGCTGCCCGTTTTTTGTTTTACAGAGAGCAAGTTGCTGGTTGGTATGACTAGCAGCAGGTGTTTTAATATCCTCCTCCTCTCCCTCAAAGTGAGCCTGCTGCAGCAGCAGCAACAAGCCAAGTTGTGGCCCACAGCCCGCTGGTTAGAGGCCCTTTATTTTCTATCACATCCTCTCCCTGCGCAACCTCCCCATCTATCAACACTCTAACCAAGCTCAAGAACATTGAGTTCGTCAGGCAAGCGTCTCCTCACACAGAGGGATGAGAGCACAACTTACTGAGTAGTTTGAAAACAAACAGCTGAGAAATATTAATCTATTATGATCAGGAATACAATTCCCTGCTCTGAACCAAACATTTCTAACACCACTCACTCTTTTTTACAACAATAAATATTAGAAGTGGGAATCACCAGGCACCCTACATACGATATTAATGTCATTTTTAACATATCTGGAGTACTGCAATAAGATATATTGTAATTTGTTACGTCTTTTCAACAGCAAATTACATCCTCGAAGTTAAACCGTTTCAACCAATGGGATAATTTTATCTCACTGCAGTTACTTTTGTGCCACTAAATGAGACTGTCAAACATACCGACACTGCCACTAAAACCATAAATGTTGACATAAGACAGAGTCCGTCTGCAGTCAGTCTGTGACTCAATGGGGTCATGTGTTGGCAATCTGTCTGCATCTGTTTGTAAACCTCTGACAATCTCTCTGAGAGTGATTGCAGTGATTCCAAGTCAGATGTGATTGCTTGCAGAAAGATTACTTCCTATCAGCTGAAACGAGCCCTACTTTGTTACTTTATTTAATAAGAAATTGATATTTGGTGTCCTTGCATGGATTGTGAAACTATGCTGTACTGATTTTTTCTCCCACCCCTAATAAATATGAAAACTTGAAAACTGACACTGACATATTCTGCAATCATACACTGTGTGCTTAAAAGGTCACTGTAAAAACATTTTTTGCTGTTTTTATGCAGCTTGACTTTTCTCTTTTTTTTTTTTTTTTTCCATAGTTATAGCAGTGCATGTTTTCAATGCATAAAAATGACGGCGAAATCTTTTTCATAATTATGTCCTCCAATTAGTGTTTAAATACACCATACTGAGCACACTGAGCCAGTCGTGGACAGAACAGGAATAGGTTATGCTTCTGCTTAAAGGTTTACCTATTCACAGACACTGTGATACTTTGTGGTGTGAACACCAGTAGACCCTTAGTAACAGGTAACATTTGAACCAACAGAGCAAAAGCAGATTTTGGGTAAACCTATGAGATTACAACAAGCAAGTGAGCTTTTACAGGTTTTTACGGGTTTACACCTTTCTTTAGTCTAACGCTAAGAATGACGGGAAATTGGGAAGCTCTGCAGGTGTAGTAATCTATGTATTTTACATCATAACATCAGACAAAGATGGAACATGTTGTCAAGTGGGTGACACTACTTGATGCCAGTCTGAAACATGTTTGTTTTTGTGGGTGTCCATCCAAAACGGCGACCGACAGTAAATACACACTTTTGAGCGATAAACATAGTATCTAATTTTTATCCAAGTTTAGCCTGCTACTAAACTAACAGCTATGCACTATATTCAGTAATTAGTCCACTTTTCATATATTCACATGAAATCTTTTGAACAGAATTAGGTTATGCTACTGGGGTTGCTTGAAAAGTTTACCTGTTAGAGCTTTTGGTGGGATGTGGGAGAGAGGAGAGGATCTAATATGTATCCAAAAAAAACAAAAAAAACCCCAAAGGAGATTCCAGCTTTCACCTGAGGTCTGGCAGGGAAAATGCACAATAAATACATCCTCTAGGTACCTGAAATTCTCTGTAGCACGCACACAGTTTCTGCAGCAAATCCTCATCCATAGGATGTAAATATTCATGTGGCCCCTTCAGTTTCTGAATTAAAAATTTATATCTTTGAAGTAGATAAGAATATAAATTTTGTACATTCACACAAGTGTGTCTGAAATTGTGACTGTACACACAAAATGTACAGGTATAATTTCTGTGACATTTGTGTGCCAAGTATAAATTATGGAATTTCTTCCATAAGACATTATCTAGTGGAATTGCTTTCTAGACCGGACTGACTCACGTTAATGTTGTGTGATATTTCTGGGGTTATGTGTGAAAGGGTTATTTAACTAGTGCACCATTAAAGGGTGATCTATAATTGAAGACAGGCTCTGCGGGCACACAGTTGGGCATAGAGGCATGCAGCAGGTAGCTCGTTATGTCTTCAAAATCAATGGGAATGAGATAGAAAGGAGAAAATATATATATATTTACTTGACTTGAGACAGACATGGCAGGCTGAAGAGAGTTTGGCATGTAGTGAGGTGTTGGGCACAGTTCTGGAGAGACAGGCTACTAAGAATGTCTACAGAAAATGCTGAGGTTATGCTGGGTTGGCATGACTATGTGACTGCGGCACATAACCAAATCTCTCCGTCTCCTCTGCTCGCTGTCATACATCCATCTGCTCCAGTCTCTCTCTTTTTCTGCCTGGGTCAGTGTTACACTCTGCTCAGATCAAGATTCTCTCCAGCATTTGTCACATCCCCGGCTCTGCTGTCTCTAATGATCCCGTCTCTCCCCGTTCTGTCACACGACAGCACCACTCTGTCCATCCTAAAGAATCTCACCCTCTCTCTTTCTCATCTCCCCATCTTCATGCTCTCTCCTACCCACACACTCATTCAGTATTCATATTTTAGAGGACATTTATGAGCACCATTTTCGGTGCAGATGCACACGCATCTACATTTTCTCCTCCGGCCCTCCCCTTCACAACCCTTCCTCCCTCCTCTTCCTTATCAAGCTAATCCAGATTCTGGTTTTGGTTTCGCGTTGCTCATCTTTTTTTAGACTGAAAGCCATGTGCCGCTCACTCCTACTCTCCCTCTGCCTCTTTCTCCATCTTTTTCTCCCACCGCCACCCACTCAATCCCTTTCACCTCTTCCCACTCCATTTTCTCTTCTTCCACTTGATGTGATAGTATGTGCGCCGCAGATTGCATGCGTGTGTTTGTGTATACATGATGATGCTTTTATGTGTTTGTGTGTTCGGCTGGCAACATATGTGGTCTGCCAACCTGTCTGTGGCATGCTGCCACATACTATATACGAATGTGTTTTTCATCGTATGCGATCATATAGTGACTTCATCAATTCTCCCCATGCAACACTCTACTGCAGCCATAGCACTGTTGCATTTCTTGGGGAGCATCAAATAGACGTTCTTCCACGCACTTCCACTGAACAGCTGTCTGATCACGGGTGCGGCTTGCAGATTTTGGAAAGCATACACGTCTGTTCGGGAGGGGACGCCGACAAACAACACCTGTCAGATAATCAATACTAGCTCATTTATGTGTCAATGTTTCCCTTTTATTTATGAGTTATTTGGACCGGCAACGATTCACAGTGAAGAAGATAAAACCTAAAATTCAGGCACATGCAATGTCTTACATATATAGCGGCGATAACAGGGACTTAAAAGAGCAGATTTGAAAATGTTAATTGTGCTGGCTCATTCGTGAATTTGCACTTCCAACGCCATGTCAGGCAAATACACAGCGGTCACTGGAACACATTTCCAGCCTGTTGTGAACTACTGCAAGTTTCAGCTCATTTCAAAGAAAAGTATTCACTATTAAAATCCTGCCTTGCAGCATGATGTAGCCTAACAGGAAAATAAGTACCCTTTAATGCTGAAATGGACTCTTGACACACATGAGAAAATGAAACTCAATTTCAAGGGCCTATGGCATTATCATTTTGAGCTGAATATTTATAGCTCAACTAAAACTGTTCTGTTGCCCTCATTTAATTTCTCAGTTTAGGTGATTTAAGGAACTCGGCAGAAGTGTCTTGTTTAAACGTAAAATTTCACGCGTCGTAAATCCAAAAAACTTCCACTCAGTCTTCCTTTTATACAAGGTGTTTATCACAGCTCAGCCACAGCTACTGGCTTCTGACTCATGCACATGAACAAGTTATTTATGAAAAGCCAAACTTACAAGAATTTCAAAAAATGAAAATTAATCAAGACAGTCTAAAAAAAACTCAAAGATACTTGTATATTTCATCATCAACTTCCAAGGACATTAACTCTATGACTTTACTGTCTACTTATCAATAACAGTACCTTGATCTTTGTAACTCTGTTTAAAAGCATTAAAATTAAATACCAGTAAAAAGACATACAGTTAACTGGTGATCCTAAATTGCCTTTAGGTGTGAATGTGTGTGTGAATGGTTTCTTTGTGTTACACGTGAATTATACTTCTGCGTCCCATTGATGCCATAACTTACGTCATAACCGGATCACAGTTTTAACCTTGAGTCTTTTAACTTCTACGTAACCTGACATGCATGTCCCAATAAATGTAATTACACGTTGGGTTGATGCGTAGCACAATGACTTGAATGGCGTGGATGGTTACAATATTGAGTTTCCAGTCACATTATCAGTTAGGACGCAGCTTTCCCACAGAAGTTTAACTCAAGCTTTAACCCTGCGACAGACTGGCAACCTGTCCAGGGTGTACCCTGCCTGAAGATGAATGGATGGATGGATTTGGCAGCTAGACTTGTCGGTATTAAACAGGTATTTTGCAGTGTGCCTACTATAATCCCTAATGGTAACAAACTGCATAGCACTGCTCTGTACAGAACATAAACGATGCAGTATGTTACTGTCAGCTGCTTTGGTTACCGTTACACTGTTTGCATTCCTACTGTAAACTCCAAAAATAAAATGTATTACTGTAAATGTCAACTGCATGTTCTCATCCTCCTCCTCTCCCTTAAGCTGTAACATTTGTCCTGTCTTCCTCCCCTCACCCCCTGCCAGTCACGGGAGATGGCTGTCCCTTCTTGAGCCTGGTTTTGCTAGAGGGTTCTTCCTGTTAAAAGGGACTTTTACCTTCCCACTGTCGCCAAGTGCTTGCTCAAAGGGGTAATTTGATTGTTGGACAGAAGTCCAAATCAGAAAGCATAAACGAGTAACAATATATCTACACCCCTGCAAAAAGATGCATGGATGCGGTCGATCATTAATGCTTTTTGTTATCTGCACTTCCATAAATACTGCCAAATGTTCTACGTTGCTTTATCTAAAAGCCTTTTCACTCTTTAACTCGCTGTGAAAAACCAAACACCAGCATTAGACCTGTTACATCAGATTAAATTAATAAGTCTAGAGTGAAGACGAGAAGCCAGGCAGTTTTCTAGCACAAGAAGAGGTGACGTAACAGAAACTCTCGCAAAAACTGATGGGGAAAACAAAGAGACAACATATCCACCAGGACTCTGCTGGAGGCACTTGGTTTTCATTAGGAGAGAAGCCTCACAGGGACACCAGTGAATCAAGTGTTTACACTGGTGTTGATGCAGCCTGACATAGCCAGGAATGGCCTGACTGGCTTATTTTGCAAAAACACTTAGCTGTAGTTGATCTCAGGAAAACTAGCAATGAGCTTAAAAATGAATGAGAAGAAAAATAAAAAATCTTGACCCTTACAAGATCTTCACGCACAACCTAAATTAACTGTGTTTTTCCCTCCTTTCCTGTTTGTGTGAAGCTTTTCCACACCCTTTACAATCATGTATGTGTGCATGGAGGGTTAAGGACGTGGACTATAGTATTGATTAAATACATAAAGGATATGCAAGTTATAGGTGTAATGTAGGACCCTAGAGAACCCGGTCAGGGATATTCTGGCTCAGAATGGGCCTTCAGAGGTTGACTGAATAGCACAGTAAAGGCAACATGTCTGTTAGCTTATTAGAGGGAAATTTGGGCATTTTGTTTTTATTTCAGACACATTATACAATTAAGCTGGAGCAGACGAAATCCTAATTAACGAATGCGGTTTAAAAAAATTTATTTTATTGTATTACTGGAAAGCGCTGGGTGAAACTTCCTTTGGGGATGGCTAAAAGCTTTTTTGGAGGAGGGTGCCAAAAATTCCTCTATGCAGTTTCCTGTGCAGAAATCATAAACGAAATGAGATATGTACGCATGGGTATAGTCCAGAACTTATCTGTGTGTCATAAACATGCCTCGCTGCAGCTCATAAACAACATATTAAGCACTTTAATATAAAACCAAAGACCACAACAGATCTTGACAACATTGAGTGCCACTGTATGAGTAATAACCAACATTTCCTGCTCTCATCTCTTGTTTTGTTCAAATACTGTGTCATTCTCTTAAACCAGCATATTGCTATTTTTCAGGCATTTGTTATCCACTTTGGGACAGCCTGACATTCTCCTTACACCCTGCGGTCATCTTTCATCCATCGTGGCTTCATAAAGGCAGAGCACTTTGAGTGGGCATGAAAATATAGATAGAAAAGAGAAAAGCATGGATCCACAACTGGAAGTCGTGAGAAAAGAAGGGCCCAAATTAGCTGTGAAATATTCAGTGTGAATGATAAAGAGGTGTGACAGTCCCCATTACTGTCACTGTGCCAGGTCCCTTTTTTTTGCAGGGAAGCGTGCAAGCATAAAGTCTGGATAATGTACTGGTCAGGCTTTAAAGCCTTGTTGGAAAGGCTCCTCTGTAGTAATGTTAAAGAACAGGGGATTGATGAGTTACCTACTAAATGAGGAGACAAACCACACAGAGTAAAGAGGTCTTCTGCACTACTTATTCTTGTAAATTGTGAAAAAAAAAAAATCTGCCATTATTTTCCTGTGTGATTTCTAACAAATAAAGGTGAAACACACAAGAATAAAAAGCACTCACACCGCTGGTAGCTGATGTTTGTATTTTGCTCCAGCACCTTAACGTGTGATTCCAACAAGTCGATCACCATCAGTGGCAGTAGTACCCAGTCTCATGCAATCAGGACAGCTGCTTGAGGTGACATCCTGCCGCCCCAGCAAATGAGGATACGGCCTAAGAAATGTGCCTCAAACAGCGCTAAGACGTGGATTTAAAAGCCGGGTCACGCTGGCCGTGTCGTGGCGGGCTTTGCTGCCCTGCGTGTGCATATAACTAAAGGCGGCTTTACAGTCAAGTCTCATCCGTTTGCTGCTACTGCTCACCTGTGTTTTGACGATGCCTTGCCAAGACCCACTGCATCGGTTCCGCTCTCTTTTCCATATCCTTGCGACTGTCGACCCGCCTCAGGCTCGTCGTCCCCGACACCGGTTGAAGGTTGGGGGCTGGATGAACACTCAAACGCCTCACCGATGGAATTAAAATAACCGTGCAGACGTCATTACAACAGAAGGATGAATGGACCCAGAGACATCAAAGACCGGGAGCTTCCTCGGTTACCTCCCGGCTGTCAGGCAATCCTGAGACGCACAGTCGAAGCTGTAATTAATCACACGGCCGTTTTGAAAGCGCTGGAAACTGGCGGCTCGGCTCTCCGCTTAATTGCAACACGTCGTCGGCTGTGGTGGTCGTTTTCACGTCCGAGCTCTGCATGACTATTTCGATCCATGAAAGAAAATTACAGTCCCCTGGGATTAGCGAACATATCGAGCCCTTCGGGTTTCACGTTGTTGTTTGTAGCTTGTGTGTGTATGTGCCAACAGCCGGACAACTCCCGACTCCCGACACGGACGGCAGCAGTTCGCGAGAATCTAGCCCATCCCCTAGGATATTTTCCCACCGAAAAACGCGTACGAATTGGCTATTCCCCTTCCGTGTGTGGCTGCGCAAACCCAGGGCAGCGTTAGGTTTACGCACACCTGACTCGTCCCCCTGTTTTTTTAGTAAATGGCAGACTACAGACTCCGTGGAGGTGCTGTGGAGAAAGGGCGCCACCGGTGGTTTGTGAATTATCGGCAAACGTTTTCAAAGAGAGCGGCGCTTTTTTTTTTTTTTTCTAGAGGTTGCCGCTCCTCTTTGTGATGTCATCTAGAAAGACCCAGGGGGAGATCCGACAGTGATTTCTTTTTTCTTTTCTGTTTTGTTTTGTTCGCCCAGTTCATAGTTTGAGCAAGCTTTTCAGCTCTGCGCGCGATTCACAGCAAGAAACAACAAAAGCGTCAACTTACTGAAGTGGGAACGGTTGTTCTGCGCATGCACGCTTTCTCACACTCGGTGACGACACTGGGATACATGGATAAACGCCGTTAATAATTTATTTTGCATCACATCATGACCCAATTCCCCCACCCGTTTTTCCCCTCATATGACGTGCACCTTGCAATTAATAAATCAAATCCATATTGTGTAAGAAGATATGGATATGTAATAAAACAAATCCTTTTGGGTTGTGCGCGTGTGTGTCGTCAGGTGGTACGGACCGGTAGCCTCTTAATTTGCCCGTTACTATCTTGAGATGTCACTTTGGTCTTTGGATCGACATATAAATGGCGTCGGGGCTGCTGCACATCTTGCCGTGGTCTTGAAAAGAAGAAATAAATGCGAAAATCCTCGTGAGAACACAGAGCCATTGCAGCCACAGGACTTCACTTTCACATGGAAAAGTGAACCAAGAGCTGAGCTCTGGGACTGGGGTTTTAAACAAACATCTAAAAAAATAGCTTTTAGAAAAAATAGATTTTGTTCTTTTTGTTTCAACTTCAAAATCTATATCTGCACACACACACATGCAAACGTTTGTCCACACTGTTATTATTATCCATGATGTAACTATGATGTAACCAAAAGAAATTAGATATTTAGAATATAAAATATATTTATAATAAAGAATGTTATACATTTTAATAAATGTATATTTATATAATTTATTTTATTATTGTAATTATTTGTTAATTTATTTATTGTTCATGTACCCAGTGACGCTACAGCCTTGATTTTCCGCTTTAATTTGGAGAATGTTGCCTTTACGTTATGAATAGCGTCTCTAGCCTACGTCACTCTACTCTTACGTCTTATAGGTTGGGTAAAGGGTTAATAATTGATGGCCATACTGTCAACGACATACCAATACACTCCCGAAATCCTGTAAGATTAACGTAAGCTCCTTTTATCCACAGAAACTGTTTTATTTGCAGTTAGCTGTGTCTGATTATCGACAGATAATTAAAAAAAATGCTTCTAAACGAAAAAACAAGTTATTTTAATGTATTAGCCTGTATTTGACTAGTTTAATGATCACAGTAATATAAACTCGATTAAATAATGAAGGAAATCCCATTTATTTAGCCGATAATTGCGCAATAATCTCAAAAAGACGTGATCCAGGAGTCGACTCCCCCTAATTTGAGCACCTGATGGTACATCCCAGTTTCTCGTCCTCTCCCTCTCATTTTCCTGCCGTCTGCTTTCTGCGTCCTCCATCTCTCCGCTGTCTCCCACCTTCCTACGTTAAGGACATTCAACTTTTGCCGTGTTTTCTGTACCACCCGTTATCCCTGTAATATATATAGTGCTGCTGGATAGGTAGGTGAAAACTATATTTCCTCTATTAGATATTTCCTGTATAACAGGGGACTTTTTTGTTAAGCTGCGTCCAACGTGCATTTTGTAATATTGAAGCTGAATAATGCGTTCTTTTAGTCTTGTCTTGTATTTATTCCTCTTCGTTTGTTGTAATTAGCATTTTCCCTGATTTCCTCTGTTGCAGTGACTGTACTCCTTATTTCTTTCCTCCATCTTGTCCTACATTTATAGCACAAATGACTCATGCGGGCTTTACAGAATAGAGAACAAGGAGGGGAAAAAAGATTAAATCTTCATGTTGCATTTCCACTATAGGCTCTTCTCACGGTCAAAGGAGTAAAGATTAAGCCTTACATCAGCTCTGCAGATGCAATGCTTTCCTCCCCCCCTTGCCTCCATTATAAAGCTAGAAGATTGTCCCATGAAAAACCTTAACATAGGACGCTTCTGTGGCTTCTTTTTCCTTCAGTGGGAGATTGTGTCACAGGAGATGTCACCAAAATAAACAATTTCAAGCCCCTATAAGCACCAGAGCATTCCTATCAATGTCATATTTCCAAGGTCACATTTAAGGCCCTATCGCCTCACGACTGCTTCACTGCTGTAAGGTGAATCCATGATTATCAGGTGCTCTTTCATATGCCAGTGGCTTTACACTCAACAGAGCATATGACATGATGTCTGAGCCCAATTTAGAGGGATAATCTGGCAATGTCTGTTTGCTGTCTTTTTTTTTCCTCAGTGAAGCAGCACAGAGCTGACCTTATAAAGTATCCTGTGACCAGACCACACCTCTGTCTCAGAGCTGATGGAAGCCAAAGGCAAGCCTGGGGCTTCAGCTCCAAAGGCAGCACCTAAAGTGGAGAAAAAGGAGCCGGCTGCCCCACGCAAGTCTGACCCTGCCCCTGCAGCTCCTGAGCCGGAGCATCGCCCTCCTGCGCAGGATGGAGCAGCGGAAACAGAGACAGCAGCAGCAGGTGACGAAGCTGCAGCCTCCGGCACAGACTCTCTGGAACACCTGAAGCCCTTTCTCATTGGTGGGGCCGTTATTGCTGCGGGAGCCATCTTGCTCGGAGTATTGCTACTGGCGAGGAGAAATTAAAACCAAATCATTATCTGAAGTTGGGGTATTTATTGGTTGATGACTTAGATGGTCGCTGCTGATTGGTTCACAGACTATCATGATAAAGATTGGGGACTTTTTCTTTTTGTTTTTTTTAGCCCTGCTTTCACTTGTAGTGAATCAACTCATTTGATTTCCGATCAAGGCTGTATATGGAGCATAATTACACATATTATATGCATGAATTTGCTACAATACTGCATCTGAAGTGTAATTATATAATTATAAAAAACACACACAAAAAGACCTTACGCCGAGCTAAAAACCTGAACTCTTAAAGGTCGTTTATTCAGCTGCTTTGTCTGGTTTAATCTAATTTGAACAAATATTGACAAAAATGTTTAAATATTTGTACATTCTTGCACCAGAAATGAGCTTGGTTCACTTTGCTAAAAGAAACACGTGAAGCCTCAAATCATAATATTGAACCTTTGAAATATGAATAGCAGCTATCAGAGTTCTAGGTTTTTACTTTACTTTAAAATGAGACTGTTGGAAGAGAAGAGCAGAGAATAGCTGGGATTGTG